>NC_048299.1:282493289-282537491 GCF_013100865.1 Trachemys scripta elegans | reverse complement strand
AACAACCAGTGGGACCACTGGTTGTTTAGCAGGCTTCCTGCTTCTGATGTACTTAAAAAAAAAAATTGCTATTACTTTTTGAGTCTTTGACTAACTGTTCCTCAAATTCTTTTTTGGCCTTCCTAATTGTATTTTTACACTTCATTTGCCAGTGTTTATACTCCTCTCCATTTTCCTCACTTGGATTTAACTTTTTAAAGGATGCCTTTTTGCCTGTCACTACTTCTTTTACTTCGTTGTTTAGCCATGGTGGCTCTTTTTTGGTTCTCTTTACTATGTTTTTTTAAATTTGGTGTATACATTTAAATTGAAGAACAGGAGTACTTGTGGCACCTTAGAGACTAACAAATTTATTAGAGTATAAGCTTTCGTGGACTACAGCCGACTTCTTCGGATGCATATAGTCCACGAAAGCTTATACTCTAATAAATTTGTTAGTCTCTAAGGTGCCACAAGTACTCCTGTTCTTCTTTTTGCGGATACAGACTAACACGGCTGCTACTCTGAAACCTGTCATTTAAATTGAGCCTCTATTATGATGTCTTTAAAGAGTTTCCAACCAGCTTGCAGAGATTTCACTTTTGGCACTGTACCCTTTAATTTCTGTTTAAATAATCTTCTTATTTTTGTGTAGTTCCTTTTTCTGAAATTAAATGCTACAGTGTTGGGCCGCTGTGGTGTTTTTCTTGCTACAAGGATATTAAATTTAATTATATTATGGTCACTATTACCAAGCGGTTCAGCTATATTCACCTCTTGGACCAGATCCTGTGCTCCACTGAGGACTAAGGGCTGGTCTACACTGGGGGCGGTGGGGGAGGGATCGATCTAAGATACGCAACTTCAGCTACGTGAATAACGGCCGCGGCTCCCCTGTCGACTCTGCTACTGCCGCTCGCTCCGGTGGAGTTCCGGAGTCGACAGGGAGTGCGTTCGGGGATCGATATATGATAAATCAATCCCGGATAAATCAATTGCTACCCGCCGATATGGCGGGTAGTGAAGACGTACCCTAAATCAAGAATTGCCTCTTCTCTGGTGGGTTCCAGGACCAGCTGCTCCAAGAAGTAGTCATTTAAGGTGTCAAAAAATTTTATATCTGCATTCTGTCCTGAGGTGACATGTACCCAGTAAACATGGGGAAAATTTAAATCCCCCATTATTATTATTGATTTTTTTATTTTAATAACCTCTGTAATCTCCCTGAGCATTTCACAGTCACTCTCACCATCCTGGTAAGGTGGTCGGTAATATATCCCTACCGCTATATTCTTATTATTAGAGCATGGAATTTCTAACCATAGAGATTCTGTGGTATAGTTTGAGTCATTTACTATTTTTACTTCATTTGATTCTACTCTTTCTTTCACATTAATGCCACTCCCCCACCAGCACGACCTGTTCTGTCCTTCTGATATATTTTGTACCCTGGTATTAATGTAGCCCATTGATTATCCTCATTCCACCAGTTTCTATGATGCCTATTATATAAATATCCTCATTTAATACGAAGCACTCTAGTTCACCCATTTTATTATTTAGACTTCTAGCATTGGTATATAAGTACTTTAAAAACTTGTCTCCTTTTAGCTGTCTGCCATTACACAATATAATTGAATGGGACTCTTTTTTATTTGACTATTTCTAATCAGATCCTTCCTGGAGTTTATCATTTTCCATCCTCTCATCCTCATTAGGACATAGAGATTCTCTATTAATAGATCCTCCCCTAAGGGATGTGCGAACCATGTGCTCCTCCGCACCTGTCGGCTTTCCCTCAGCCCTTAGTTTAAAAACTGCTCTACGACCTTTTTAATGTTAAGTGCCAGCAATCTGGTTCCATTTTGGTTTAGGAGGAGCCCATCCTTCCTGTATAGGCTCCCCCTTTTCCAAAAGTTTCCCCAGTTCCTAATAAATCTAAACCTCTTCTCCATACACCATCATTTCATCCACGCATTGAGACTCTGAAGTTCTGCCTGCCTGGCCCTGTGCGTGGAACTGGGAGCATCTCAGAGGATGCAAAGAAGCTGGACCTCTTCAGTAGGAAAATATATTCTATCAGGGGGCTCCAGCTTTGCATTGCAAATCAGCAGGCGGTCCTCAGTAGGTAAAGTTTCAAATCCTGACAGGCCATGTCAAAGTTCAAGGAGCTGGTACCTTCGGATTTCAGGGTAGAATTTTCAGCACTAGTGGAAGAGGGCAAAATGGTGGCAAAGGCCTCATTGCAGGCCTCTCTGGATGTGGTGGATTCAGTGGCCTGCTCCATGTCATCACCGGTGGCCATGAGACAGAGTTCTTGGCTGCAGGCCTCCGGCCTCCTGCACAAGGTCCAGAAGATAATCCAGGACCTTCCCTTTGAAGGGCCAGCCTTACTCTCCAAGCAGACAGACTCGAAACTCCACTGCCTTAAAGTCACCAGAGCCACGCTAAAATGCTTGGGGTTCCACACCCCTGCACCACAGAGGAAACGTTTCAAACCTCAATCCCTGCCATGTTTTTATGAAATACTGCCCAGGCAAGATTACAGTAGAAGCCGGGCAGAAACTCTAGAAGAAGGCCCCCTCTTGCTCCTTTCTCCTAAGGACCCAGCACTACTCGCTAGTCCTCGGGTCAAAGCAGAACTTTTGAGGGTGCCCCCGGAAGTGAAGCACCAGTCCAAATCCTGGATTTACCTCAAATCCAAATCCTGGATTTACCTGTGGTTTTTGGATCATTTATCCCACTTCTATTGTGCGTGGGCCCAGATTACTTCAGATCAGTGGGTGCTATGCCTGATTGGACTGGGATATTCCCTTCAATTCAGTTCTCTCCCTCCTTCCCACACCCCTTCCCCGTCCCTCTTCATGGACCCTTAAGAGCAACTCTGAATACAGGAGATGCAGATGCTCCTAAGAATGGGAGCTGTAGAGGAGGTCCCCTGGGAGTTAAAGGGCAAAGGGCTCTTCTCCCACTATTTTCTAATCCCAAAAGCCAGATGTGGTCTTAGACCCATCTTGGACAGATTCATGAAGAAGCTGAGGTTCCGCATGATCATTTCTGCCTTGGATCCAAGGGATTGGTATGCCACCCTCGACTTGAAGGATGCGTATCAATCCTTTTCACATATCAGTAATCCCAAATCACAGAAGGTTCCTCAGGTTCATAGTGAACCATACCCAATATCAGTTTATGGTCCTCCACTTCTGCCTGTCAGTGGCCCCTCACGTGTTCACCAAGTGCATGGCAGTCGTTGCCACATTCCCGAGGAAACAAAGTATACAGGTGTTTCCATACCTCGATGACCAGCTGATCAAGGGACACACCAGGGCGCAGATAGAAGAGCACGTGGACCTGATAAGGCTAGGCCAGAGGTGGGCAAACTACGGCCCACGGGCCGCGCCCCGCCCATCAGACCTTTTAATCTGGCCCTTGAGCTCCTGCCAGGGACTGGGGTCGGTGGCTTGGCCTGCTCCGGCACTCCAGCCTGGGAGTGGGGTTGGGGGCTTGCCCCGCTCTGTTCATGCTGTGGCTCCACGCGGCTCCTGGATGCAGCGGCATGTCCCCCATCCAGCTCCTACGCATGGGGCAGCTAGGGGGTTCTGTACACTGCCCCTGCCTCAAGCGCCACCCCCCGCAGCTCCCATTGGCTGGGAACAACGGCCAATGGGACCTGCAGGGGCAGCACCTGCGGCCGGGCCGCGTGCAGAACCACCTGGCTGCACCTCTGCATAGGAGCTGGAGTGGGGACGTGCTGCTGCTACCAGGAGCTGCTTGAGGTAAGCGCTGCCCAGAGCCTGCACCCCTGACCTCCTCCATGCCCCAGCCCCCTGCCCCAGCCCTGATCCCCCATCTGCCCTCCGAACCCCTCGGTCCCATTCTGGAGCACCCTCCTACACCCCAAACCCCTCATCTCCAGCCCCACCCCAGAGCCCGCACCCCCAGCAGGAGCCCTCACCCACGCATCCCGCACCCCATCCCCCTGCCTCAGCCTGGAGCCCCCTCCCGCACCCTGAACTCCTCATTTCTGGCCCCACCCCAGAGCCCGCTCCCCCAGCTGGAGCCCTCACCCCCTCCTGCACCCCAAACCAAAATTTTGTGAGCATTCATGGCCCACCATACAATTTCCATATGCAGATGTGGCCCTCAGGCCAAAAAGTTTGCCCACCCCTGGGCTAGGCCTATTGGTAAATACATAAAAGTTGACCCTTACTCCCACTCAAAGGATAGAGTTCATATGGGCTGTGCTGGATTCAAAGCAAGCCAGAGCATTGCTCCCGGAGTCTCGTTTCCAGGCTATTTTCTACATCATAGAGGACCTCAGGCACTACTACCCTACTATCATGGCACAGAACTGCCTGAAACTTCTTTGGCACATGGCGGCATGTACGTATGTGGTTCAGCAAGCAAGACTGTGGCTCTGGCCTCCTCAGTCTTGGCTGGCATTAGCGTATCGCCCAAGATGAGACCACTTGGACAAGGTGGTTGTGCTCCCCTCTTTGGTAGTCGAGGCCTTCCTGTGGTGGCTCAATACATGAATGGTCTGCGCAAGGGCTCCTTTCTCAAGATCTCACCCTGCACTATCTCTAGTTACACATGGGTCAGGGGTGGGGTGGGGAGCTCACCTTGGGAAGCTGAGGACTCAAGGCCTCTGGTCCCAAGAGGAGGTTTCGCTCCACATCAATGTCAGAGAGCTAAAAGTAGTACGCCTGGCCTGCTAGACCTTTCAAGCCCTATTGGAGGGAAAATCTTTATTGGTCATGAGAAACAATACAACAGCGATGTTTTATATAAATAGACAGGGTGGAGCACGTTTCTCTCCCCTGTGTGAGGAAGCCCTCAATCTGTGTGAGTTCTGCATAGCCCACTTGATACACCTCGAAGCTTCTTACCTTCCAGGATCCCAAAACGAGTTGATGGACCATCTCAGCCGGTCCTTCTGCAACCACAAGTGATCTATTTGCCTGGACGTTGTGAACAGCATCTTCCAAAGGTGGGGAGTTCCCCACATAGACTTGTTTGCAACAAGACACAACAGGAAGTGCCTGTAGTTCTGTTCCCTCCTGAATCACAGCCGGGGCTCGATCGCAAACACATTCCTCCTGCCCTGGAAGGACCATCTGTTCTATGCGTTTCCACCCATCCTGCTAATTCACAAGGCTCTGCTGAAGGTCAGGAAGGAAAGGTCACCTTTGATATTGATAGCTCCAGCCTGGCCATGTCAGCACTGGTATACTACACTCCTAAACCTGTCGGTGGAGACACCAATCAGCCTGCCCCTAGTTCCACACTTGATCACACAGGACCACGGCCGTGTTCAACATCCCAACCTCAAGTCTCTCCACCTCACAGCATGGAAACTCCATGGCTAAGCCCCTTGGAGTTGGCATGCTCAGGACCTGTTAGAGAGGTCCTTGGCAGCAGGAAACCATCCACTAGGGCCACATACCTGGCTAAGTGGAAAAGATTTTCCATCTGGTCAATGCAGAAGGGAACTTCACCTTTGCAGTCATCAATACCCTACATTTTGGACTATTCGTTGCACCTAAAACAGCAAGGGCTGTCAGGGTCCTCCATGAAGGTTCCCTTGACTGCGATTTTGGCGTTCCAGCCCTGGGTGGCCGACCAATCAATCTTTGCTAACCCAATTGTTGGCTGTTTTTCTCAAGGGGCGGGACAGGTTATACCCCCAAATGCGACAACCAATCACTGCATGGGATCTCAATCTTGTACAATCAAGATTAATGGGACCCCCGTTTGAGCCCCTAGTGACTTGTTCACTGCTCTAGCTATCCTGGAAGGTGGCTTTCCTGGCGGTTATCACTTCAGTCAGGAGGGTCTCTGAACTCAAGCCTTCACATCTGAGCCCCTGTACATGATGTTCTGTAAGGACAAGGTTTGACTACAGCCTCACCCAGCCTTCCTTCTGAAGGTAGTATCACAATTCCACACAAACCAAGACACTTTCCTCGGTTTTCTACCTAAAGCCGCATGACAACAGCCGAGAGCGAAAACTCCATTCCCTGCACATTAGGTGGCCGTTGGCCTTTTATATTGAAAGGACAAAACTGTTTCGGAAGACAACTCAGCTTTTTGTAGCAATAACTGACAGAATGAAGGGCTGCCCGGTGTCATCCCAGAGAATCTCATTGTGGGTCACATCTTTGTATTCGTGCGTGCTATGATTTGGCAAAGATACATGCACCTGCACTGACAGCACACTCCATTAGGGCTCAGACGTTTGCAGCAGCTTCTCTGGCACAGGTCCCAATCTGTAGAGCTGCAGCATGGTCGTCTATGACACCTTTAGTTTGCATTATGCTATTGTACAGCAAGTCAGAGATGATGCCACATTTGGCAGGGCAGTACTTCAGTCCATGAATCAGTGATGAAAGCTGCGTGACCTCTGACCCCTCCTCCTAGGGACTGCTTGGGAGTCACCTACTTGGAATCTATATGAGCAAGCACTCAAAGAAGAAAAAACGGTTAGATACCTTTTCAAAACTGTTGTTCTTCGAGATGTGTTGCTACGTCCATTCTAAGACCCACCAACCTACCCCTCTGTCGGAGTCAGCTGGTGAGAAGGAACTGAAGAGGTGGGGGGTGGGGGAGAGGTGTCAGCAGGGCCGTATATACGGCACCATGAAAGCATGACTCCAGGGGGCTCCAGAGCTGACCCTACCGATACCACTAGGGGAAAAAAAACTTCCGGTGACTGCATGCGGCACTCACACACCTACTTGGAATTGACATGAGCAACACATCTCGAAGAACAACAGTTACCAAGAGGTAGGTAACCATTTTTTTCAGTCTGCCTGCAGACTCAGACAGACTTCATGGAGTTGGTTAAAGTTGGGGCATATTTTGAAGATTGTCTTCACAACCATAAAGCTAGAAACTTCATTTTTAAAATGAAAGTTGAGACCTTGGAGCAAAGATAGCAGCTTTCCTAGAAAAGCTTGAGCTCTCTCAACTGGCAAAGTCCAACCCCTGAAGGCTTCAAACTGCTGCAGAAATAATAGTCGCACTTAGATAGGTGGGGCTTAGGGCCTCTTTCCTGGAGCTTGGGGTACATGAAAGAAGTAGCACGAGGGGTGTGTGTGTGCAAACTAAGGCCCGTGGGCCGTGTCCGGCCCATCAGGCCTTCTAATCCAGCCCTTGAGCTCCTGCCAGGGACCGAGGTCAGGGGCTTGTCCCGCTCTGGTGCTCCAGCTGGGGAGTGGGGTCGGGGGCTTGCTGCGCAGCTCCCGGAACAAAAGGCAAGTCCCCCCTCCAGCTCCTACACGTAGGCACAGCCAGGGGGCTCTCTGCACGCTGCCCCCTCCCCAGGCACCGCCCCCGCAGCCCCCATTGGCTGGGAACTGTGGCCAATGGGAGCTGCAGGGGCGGCACCTGTGGACGAGGCAGCGTGCAGAGCCACATGGCCGGCTCTGTGCCGCCGCGTAGGAGTCAGAGGGGGGACATGCCGCTGCTTCTGGGAGCTACTTGAGGTAAGCGCCGCCTGGAGTCTGTACCCCAGAACCCCCCCCATGCCCCAACCCCCTGCCCCAGCCCTGATCCCCCTCCCACAACCCAACCCCTCAGTCCCAGCCCGGAGCACCCTTCTGCACCCCAAACCCCTCATCCCCAGCCCCACCCCAGAGCCTTCACCCCCAGCCAGAGCCCTCACCCCAACCCCCAATTTCATGAGCATTCATGGCCCACCGTCCAATTTTTATACCCAGATGTGGCCCTCAGGCCAAAAAGTTTGCACACCCCTGAAGTAGCATCTCAGTATCTCATAAATTAGATTGGAAAAAAGGGACCATATCTGATTCTAGACTGATCTGCAAAACACAAGAGATAGAATTGCACTTCATGATTCATACACTGATTCATAACTTGTGTACGTCTTCACACAATGCACAGTTAACCTGTGGGACTCATTGCCAGGGGACATTGTGAAGCCAAAACTACAACGGGATTCAAAAAAGAACTAGATGTGTTCATGAAGGATAGGTCCATCAATGGCTATTAGTCAAGATGGTCAGGGATGAAACCCCATGCTCTGGATGTCCGTAGACTCTGATTGCCAGAAGCTGGGAGTGGACAGCAGGGAATGGGTCACTCAGTGATTGCCTGTTCTGTTCATTCCCTCTGAAGCACCTGGCACCAGCCGCTGTTAGAAGACAGGATGCTGGGCTAGATGGACCATTGGTCTGACCCAGCAAGGGCATTCTTATGTTCTTAAGTAACTTGTGGTTGAACTGGAGCATCTCTTTTAGAAAGATGCTCAATCTAGATTTAAAGATTTCAAGTGACAGAGAATCCATCGCATCCCTTGGTAATCTGTTCCAGTGCTTAATTATCCTATTAAAATGTGTGCCTTATTTTCCATTTAAATTTGTCTAATTTCAACTTCTAGACATTGGATTTTATGTCTTTATCTGCTTAATTAAAGCTCTCTCTAACATCAGAATTTTTCTCCCTGTATCATGCTGTCCTGTGAAAACTGTAATTCTCAGTGTTACTTTGTGCATCCCTGTCTATTGTATCATTCAGATGTCTCTTACTGTACATTTAGACTGTAAGCTCTTAGAGGCAGGCGGGGTCTCTTTGTTATGTTATGATTGTGTACATAGCGTAGCACAACATGGCACTGCTGCTGCATTATAAATAATCATAGAACTGGAAGGGACTCGAGAGGTTGTCTAGTCCAGTCCCCTGCACTCGTGGCAGAACTAAGTATTATCTAGACCATCCCTGACAGGTATTTGTCCAACCTGCTCTTAAACATCTCCAATGATGGAGCTTCCACGACCTCTCTGGGCAATTTATTCCAGTGCTTAACCACCTTGACAGTTAGGAAGTTTTTCCTAATGTCCAACCTAAACCTCCCTTGCTGCAATTTAAGCCCATCGCTTCTTGTCCTATCCTCAGAGGTTAAGAAAAACAATTTTTCTCCCTCCTCCTTGTAACAACCTTTTATGTACTTGAAAACTGTTATCATGTCCCTGCTCAGTCTTCTCTTTTCCAGACTAAACAAACCCAATTGTTTCAATCGTCTCTCATAGGTCATGTTTTCTAGACCTTTAGTCATTTTCATCGCTCTTCTCTGGACTCTCTCCAATTTGTCCACATCCTTCCTGAAATATGGCACCCAGAACTTGGCATAATACTCCAATTGAGGCCTAAGCAGCGTGGAGTAGAACGGAATTACTTCTCGTGTCTTGCTTACAACACTCCCGCTAATACATCCCAGAATGATGTTTGCTTTTTTGCAACAGTCTTATACTATTGACTCATAGTTAGCATGTAGTCCACTATGACCCCCAGGTCCCTTTCCGCAGTACTCCTTCCTAGGCAGTCATTTCCCATTTTGTATGTGTGCAACTGATTGTTCCTTCCTAAGTGGAGTACTTTGCATTTGTCCTTATTGAATTTCATCCTATTTACTTCAGACCATTTCTCCAGTTTGTCCAGATCATTTTGAATTTTAATCCTATCCTCCAAAGCACTTGCAACCCCTCCCAGCTTGGTATCATCCACAAACTTTATATAGTAGCTCCATCTAGGTTGCATTTACCTAGTTTGTTTATGAGAATGTCATGTGAGACAGTATCAAAAGCTTTACTGAGGTCAAGATATACCACAACTACCGCTTCCCCCCATCCACAAGGCTTGTTACCCTGTCAAAGAAAGTTTTCGGGTTGGTTTGACATGATTTGTTCTTGACAAATCCATGCTGACTTGTTACTTACTACCTTATTATCTTCTAGATTTTTGCAAATTGATCGCTTAATTATTTGCTCCATTATCTTTCCGGGTACAGAAGTTAAGTCTGTAATTCCTTGGGTTGTCTTTATCTCCCTTTCTATAGATTGGCACTATATTTTCCCTTTTCCAGTCTTCTGGAATCTCTCCCATCTTCCATGACTTTTCAAAGATAATTGCTAATTGCTCAGATATCTCCTCAGTCAGCTCCTTGAGTATTTTAGGATGCATTTCATCAGGCTCTGGTGACATGAAGACATCTAATTTGTCCAAGTAATATTTAACTTGTTCTTTCCCTATTTTAGCCTCTTCTGATCCTACCTAATTTTCACTGGCATTCACTATGTTAGACATCCAATCACCACCAACCATCTTGGTGAAAACCGAAACAAAGAAGTCATTAAGCACCTCTGCCATGTCCACATTTTCTGTTGTTGTTATTATTATAATAATTATATTATAATAATAACTTAATTATTATAATTATCATAACAACGGAGAAACCATCTTCAGCCTAGGGTTGCCAACTGTCTAATCGCACAAACCCAACACCCCTGCCAAGTCCCTTCTCCGAGGCGCCATCCCCCACCCTCACTCACTTTCACTGGACTGGGGCAGGTGGTTGGGTGCAGGGGGGGGTGCAGGCTCTGGGCTGGGGAGTGGGACCAAGGGGTTCAGAGTGCGGGAGGGGGCTCCGGGCTGAGCCTGGGGCAGAGGGTTGGGGTGCAGGAGGGGGTGTGCGGTTCGGGCTCTGGGACAGACTTTGGGTGTGGGAGGGGGCTCAGGGCTGGGTGTGGGAGGGGGTGCAGGTTCTGGGAGGGAATTTGGGTGTGGGAGGGGGATCAGGGCTGGGGTAAGGGTGCAGGAGGGGGAAAGGGTTGCGGGCTCCAGCCAGGTGGTGCTTACCTCGGGCAGCTACTGGAAGTGGACGGCATGTCTGGCTCCTAGGCTCAGGAGTGGCCAGGTGGCTCTGCACACTGCCTGCAGGCACTGCCCCCACAGCTCCCATTGGCCACAGTTCCCATTGGTAGCGCTCAGGGCGGGGGCAGCGCTCAGAGACCCCCTGGCCGCCCTTGCACCTAGGAGCTGAACATGTCAGTTCTTCCGGGAGCTGCGCAGAGCCAGAGCAGGTAGGGAGTCTGCCTTAGCCTCACTGCGCTGCCAACTGGACTTTGGCCTATTAAAATCTCCCGGATTGCCTTTAATAGTCACCAGGAGATTGAGGCCAATTCCAGGAGACTCCTGGCCAATCTGGGAGGGTCGGCAACCCTACTTCAGCCCATTTCCCTTTCCATGTGGGTGCTTGGAGCCTCTGTTTTCTGGTGCACATGGCTGAGAGTCCCTTTGAGTTTTGAGCTGCAATGACTGTTTTATTGCAGGCCTTCATTGCGATGGTGAAGAAAGAGCAGGAAGAAGCTGAACGGGAGAGAGAGAAAGAGGAAGAAAAAAAGAAGCAACAGCGAGAAATACAACAAAGGAAGAAACGGATGCTGGAGGCGGCATTTGATGGGGATGTGGAAGAGATGAAGGCTGTGCTAAAGGAAGTTAGTACTTGGGAGGAGAGAGGTTCCATAGGAAATGGAATACACATAAGAAAGGGAGGGACCTCATGTCCTTTTCTGTGAGCTCTGTTCATTTCCAAATTTATTGATTTGGATCATAGTCCATTGTTGAAGGCTGTAGAAATGGTTCCTTCTGAAACAGGCTTTATGCAAGAGGCCCCAAGCCTCCTGGTTCCTCCCCTCAGAGACTTGTTCATTAGGTAACAAAGGACAAAACACAAATGAAGTAGGGAGCTAGTAAGGTGTTTGCCATGCATCTGGGTTGCATCATGCTGTGTTTGTCTCTTCCTGCCTCTAATCTCTTTCTGCCTGCTTTGATCATGAGCTCTTTGATGCAGGGAGTATGCTTTGTGTGTGTCTGGAAAACACCTGAAACTTCACAATGTAAATAAACTGTATCAAAAAATCTCTCTTCACTAATCTTTCAGCTAATACATAATTCCTAGGGGTACCCAGAGCAGAAGGCATTCTTTTCCCATTCTCCATGTTTATCTTCTCCATTTGTCTGGTTCTATCCAGGTGTCAGATTTGGATACTAAGAATGGTGTGGGTACCGATGAAAAAGGGAAGGCCATGCGTCTCTCTAATCACATCAACATGGTGGAGTGCACTGATGCCAATGGGAACACACCCCTTTTAGAGGCAGCGGGAGGTGGCCACCCCAACGCTATCAAGCTACTGATAGAAAATGGAGCCAATCCCAACTGCAAGGTATGAAATTGTGGTGGTGGAAGAAAACAGGCCACAACTGAAATGGGAACTGCCTGAGATTCAATAGAACAAGACTCACAGCAACTTGTATAAACAATGTTATGAAAGATAGCTTGGCTAGACTGCGGGGTCAGCTAATGTGCTGTGTGTCTAATTGCACTTCAGTACTCAACTCATACTGCCTTACTTGTTGTAGTGGGGATAGGATCAATTCTTAGTAGGTAATTAACCCCTAAGACAGTCCACTGGGGGTCCAGAATTGATATCCATGTGGGAGAGGTCTCCAAGGTGGTAAATAGTTAGGAGGGGCTGTGTTAAATCCTCCACTAGCAGAATCCCCAGCACAGTAATAGAGTGGTTTCTTCATGTGTTTGTCCACATGGATTGTAGCCTTTGTGCACATGTGTACCATGCATATGAGACTGGACTTTTTTGGCCAGCAGAATCCATTGGGGCCATGCCTGTGCTCTGGATGTCCTTGCCTCCCCCCAACCCAAGGCCATCAAGTATGGAGGTGCCCTACTGTCCCTCAGTTCCTTCCTACCACTAATGGTAGTGAGACAAAAACAACAAGGAGTCCGGTGGCACCTTAAAGACTAACAGATTTATTTGGGTTAACAAACCCACTTCTTCAGATGCATGGAGTGAAAATTACAGATGCAGGCATTATTATACTGACACTCAATATAATAATGCCTGCATCTGTAATGTTCACTCCATGCATCTGAAGAAGTGGGTTTGTTACCCACGAAAGCTTATGCCCAAATAAATCTGTTAGTCTTTAAGGTGCCACTGGACTCCTTGTTGTTTTTGTGGATACAGATTAACACGGCTACCCCCTGGTAGTGAGACAGAATCCCTGCAGTGTCCACCTGCTTCTCTGCGAGCATTAGTGTTAAAGTTCTTAGGACTTGGCCATGCAGTGAGATAATGCATGGCAAGCTAGTGTGGAAGTAGAGCACACTAGTGCACTGTAGATTCACATCCTGGCTTCCCATATGTTAACTTGCCATGTAGACAAGCTCTTTAGTATTATTAATTAATTATTTGTTAGTCTGTAAGTGTCTTAGTCATCTCAGGCTCAACAATCAAAGAACAGCCAATAGCCTGACAAAAGTCCCTCTGCTGCATCTGTGCTAACAGTTAAACATGTACCAGTGATACCCACTAAACATGTGGACTGCCCTTTCTCCAGCGTCAACCTCAATATACTAATCGCTTAAGTAACTTGTTCATTGGTACCCAGTTCATAAGTGCAGTCCCTGTCAGTACCTAGAGCATATATGGTACCAAGAGATTTAGCTATAGGCCGGGTACTGGAGTCGTCTTTGTTAGACAGGTTGAAGGTGAGGCTGGCTAGACCACCAGTCACCAAGACCTCTGTACTGCAGATGATAAGTGTCAGCAGTACCAACTCCATCAATACCAGAGTGGAGGGGACATTGTACACTTCAAAGTTTAGCCCTACCTTCAGAGCAGGAGTACTCCTTTTCATTCTCACAGTCAATGCACAGTAGGGGCTCATCTCCCACTTGCTCATGCTCCCTCCCTTCTATGGGGATAGGAAATGGCATGAATCTCATAGGCCCCCTGTTGTGTTTACCAGTGCAATGTCCATATGCCTATTGACCTTGGCCTTACTGGACACCATGGGGCATGCGATCCCATACCTGCAAGCCAGTGTCTACTGCCTCCCACTCCCCACCCCAGGACTAGATCCCTTTCTCCCAGACTGGTCAATTACTGTAGCCTCAGATGCTAGAGACAGGAGGAGGAGAGCGATGAAGATCAGGCAGATGAGGGAGAACAATTAATCCCATCTGAAATTGCCTCATCATAGAATCATAGAATATTAGGGTTAGAAAGGGGGTGCTCTAAGGGAACCAACTCCAAGAAACAGCCCCAGGTTCGGAGCTGACAGACCTTGGCACTCTGCCAGTGGCACCGTGCAGAGGCTGGAGTCCCCCAGATGGACCTGATCCTGGCTGGCCATCAGGAAGGGTTCATCTGTCTTGTTGGGAGTGGTGAGCGTTGTGTGTATGGCATGTGCATTCTGTTTTGGTAATTGTTAATAGGTGGAGCTTGAGTGGGGTATTGCTGGGTGGGGCTCTTTCGCTGGTTAGAGACCCCGTAAACCCGCAAAAGATTAAGCCCTGAGTCCACAGGTAAAGGACCAACTAAATCATCCCAGACAGGGCTTTGTCAAGCTGGGCCTTATAAACCTCTAAGGATGGAGATTCCACCACCTCTCTAGGTAACCCATTCCTGTGCTTCACCACCCTCCTAGTGAAATAGTGTTTCCTAATATCCAACCTAGACCTCCCCCACTGCAACTTGAGACCATTGCTCCTTGTTCTGTCATCTGCCACCATTGAGAACAGCCGAGCTCCATCTTCTTTGGAACCCCCCTTCAGGTAATTGAAGGCTGCTGTCAAATCCCTTCTCATTCTTCTCTTCTACAGACTAAATAAGCCCAGTTCCCTCAGCCTCTCCTCGTAAGTCATGTGCCCCAACCCCCTAATCATTTTCATTGCCCTCCGCTGGACTCTCTCCAATTTGCCCACATCTCTTCTGTAATGGGAGGGACCAAAACTGGACGCAATACTCCAGGTGTGGCCTCACCAGTGCCGAATAGAGGGGAATAATCACTTCCCTCAATCTGCTAGCAATGCTCCTACTAATACAGCACAATATGCCATTGGCCTTCTTGGCAACGAGGGCACACTGCTGACTCATATCCAGCTTCTCATCCACTGTAATCCCTAGGTCCTTTTTTGCAGAACTGCTGCTTAGCCAGTTGGTCCGCAGCCTGTAGCGGTGCATGGGATTCTTCCTTCCTAAGTGCAGGACTCTGCACTTGTCCTTGTTGAACCTCATCAGATTTTTTTTGGCCCAATCCTCCATTTTGCCTAGGTCCCTCTGTATCCTATCCCTACCCTCTGGCATATCTACAGCACCCAGATGCAAGAGGTGTTTTACTTCTTGCCATAGAAGCTGTTCATGAGAAGCATCCCTGAAGAGGGACGGGGAAGGAGGGTGGGTAAGGGGCGTGGAAATAAACAGTATTGTATAGCCTGCATGGATTATTTCTAAGACTCATTTGTCCATGGTGGTGGGTTTCCAAGCTGAATAGAAAGGGGTCAAACAGTATCCAAAATGGGGGATGGTCAGAGATAGAGTGAGCACTGATGAATGGGGTAGGTTGTTCAGGTCTTCGAGCAAATCCTCAAAATTGTTGTTTCGACAAGGGTTGTTGGGATGCTGATGGGTGGAGCTCATTGATGCCTTGGAGGTCTCTGCTTCTGTCGTGAATCATATTGCCTCCGTTTTTATGTGTATGGGGAAGATCTTGTGCACTAGGAAGGACAGAATCTACCCTGTTTTTTTCCACGTTGCAGGTGTTTATATACCCACAGTACAAAGGGTTGCCTGAGAATCCTTCAGGATGTGGAGGGTCTCGTCCGTCTTTATTGCAAACAGCTTTTGGCCATCAAAGGGGAGGTCCTCCACGATGCATTGCACCTCCCTGGGGAAGCCAGATAGGTGGAGCCATGACACTGGCACATGACTATAGCAGTGACAGAGGAGCGTGCTGCCACGTCTGCCACATCAAAGGATATGATGGTTTTGAATTGCTCCCTTTTGTCTTCTGGGATACAATCAATAAAGTCCATTAATTTAGAATAAATTGATTGGTTGTATTTAGCCACCAATGTGGCGTAATTGGCAATCCAGAATTGCAGAGTGGCTGATGAGTAGACCTTGTGGCCAAAAAGGTCTGGTCGCTTCCATTCTTTGTTGCATGGCACAGATCTGAAATTATGTTGTTTACCACACTGATAGACTGCTTCAACATCTAGAGAGTTTGGTGCTGGGTGAGAAAATAAAAAGTCCATCCCCTTTTTATCTGCTCTCTTGCAGGTGGGTGGTATAGTTGCCAGGGTCCGCCATATGTCTTTGGCTAGTTCCATCAGCACATCATTTATAGGAAGCGCTATTTTTGATGCAGATGAGGTGTGTAGAATATCCAGTAATTTATGTTTTGATTGTGGGACGTCTTATAGAGGGATCTCTAGGGAATCTGAGATTCTCTTGAACAGCCCCTCAAAGTGTTTGAAATCAGCAGCAGCTGTAGACGGTGGAGGCATTATAGCCTTGTTTGGGGAGGAAGAGGAAATGTTGGCTGGAGGCATTGTCTCCTGTTCCAAGGCTTCCTCCTGTTCCTCAAAGCTCTTCTCAGGGGGCACTGATGGTACTACACTGAGGCTGGTGGGGAAGTCCTAATCTTTTCCCTGTAGGAACTTGAGGGTCTGGGGTATTGTCCCCTGTATGCTGCCCAGGGTCCCAATAAGGCCACTGTGTGGGAAAAGGGTAGCCATAGGTGATCATACCAGGACTGGGTGCCCATCTTGTGGATGGATTTAGTCTGCATGGGTGGGCCTAAGGGTGTAGTAGTTTGGCTGGGAGAAGAGTGGTCTGAGAAAAAGGCATCCCCCTCCTCATTATCTTTCTCCTCACTAGGCGGAGGAGCCAATGGTGAAGCAGGTTGGCCTGGTACTGTGCATACCAGAGAGAAATTGGTGCTGAATAGTGGAGATTGCGGCGTTAAAGAGACAAGTAGATTCTTGTGTTGTAGGAAATGGTATGGTGTACCAGTGGTTTTGGCGCCGAAGTGGTCGGTGCTGCTGATGCTGCTACAGGTGCGGGTGTTGGCGCCCACCTTTGAGCACTCTGCACTACTGGAACAGGTGGTGGCACCATAGGCTGTGGGGAGTGCCTCAGTGCCGCGTCCAGCTCCATCAGTGCAGTGCTGTAGAGTCTGGAGATGGATGGCAGGAGAGAGATCACGTGATCATTACCTGTTAGGTTCACTCCCTCTGGGGCCCCTGGCAGTGGCCACTGTCAGCAGACAGGATACTGGGCTAGATGGACCTTTGGTCTGACCCAGTATGGCCGTTCTTATGGTTTAGATGGAGCCCATCCTTCCTGTATAGGCTCCCCCTATCCCCAAAGTTTCCCCAGTTTCTAATAAATCTAAACCCCTCCTCCCTACACCATTGTCTCATTCTCGCATTGAGACTCTGAAGCTCTGCCTGCCAACCTGGCCCTGTGCGTGGAACTGGAAACATTTCTGAGAATGCTACCATAGAGGTCCTGGATTTCAGTCTCTTTCCTAGCAGCCTAAATTTGGCCTCCAGGACGTCTCTCCTACCTTTCCCTATGTCATTGGTACCTACATGTATGACGACAATCGGCTCCTCCCCAGCACTACACATAAGTCTATCTAGATGCCTCGAGAGATCCGCAACCTTTGCACCAGGCAGGCAAGTCACCATACGGTTCTCCCGGTCATCACAAACTCAGCTATCTATGTTTCTAATGATCGAATCTCCCATTACTAACACCTGCCTTTTCCTAGTGACTGGAATTCCCTCGCCCGAGAGATAACCTCAGTGCAAGAGGATACTCCAACACCATCTGGAAGGAGGGTCCCAACTATGGGAAGGTTTCCTTCTGCTCCCGTTGACTGCTCTCCTTCCCTGAGCCTTTCATCCTCCTTAACAGCGCAAGGGCTGTCTGACCAGAGGTGGGACAAATCCTCATCAACATACCTCTCTGCCTCCCTTAGCTTCTCCAGTTCCGCCACCCTGGCCTCCAAAGCCCTTATGTGGTCTCTGAGAGCCAGGAGCTCCTTGCACCGAATGCACACATACCTCACCCGCCCACAGGGCAGGTAATCATACATGCTACACTGAGCACAATAAACAGGATAGCCCCCACTCTGCTGCTGGGCTTCTGCCTGCATTCTCACCTACAGCTGCCGAGGTTAATCACAGAATCATAGAATATCAGGGTTGGAAGGGACCTCAAGAGGTCATCTAGTCCAACCCCCTGCTCAAAGCAGGACCAATTCCCAACTAAATCATCCCAGCCAGGGCTTTGTCAAGCCGGGCCTTAAAAACCTCCAAGGAAGGAGACTCCACCACCTCCCTAGGTAACGCATTCCAGTGTTTCACCACCCTCCTAGTGAAATAGTTTTTCCTAATATCCAACCTGGACCTCCCCCACTGCAACTTGAGACCATTGCTCCTTGTTCTGTCATCTGCCACCACTGAGAACAGCCGAGCTCCATCCTCTTTGGAACCCCCCTTCAGGTAGTTGAAGGCTGCTATCAAATCCCCCCTCATTCTTCTCTTCTGGAGACTAAACAATCCCAGTTCCCTCAGCTTCTCCTCATAAGTCATGTGCTCCAGACCCCTAATCATTTTTGTTGCCCTCGGCTGGACTCTTTCCAATTTTTCCACATCCTTCTTGTAGTGTGGGGCCCAAAACTGGACACAGTATTCCAGATGAGGCCTCACCAATGTCGAATAAAGGGGAACGATCACATTCCTCGATCTGCTGGCAATGCCCCTACTTATACAGCCCAAAATGCCGTTAGCCTTCTTGGCAACAAGAGCACACTGTTGACTCATATCCAGCTTTTCGTCCACTGTGACCCCTAGGTCCTTTTCTGCAGAACTGCTACCTAGCCATTCCGTCCCTAGTCAGTAGCATGCATGGGATTCTTCCGTCCTAAGTGCAGGACTCTGCACTTGTCCTTGTTGAACCTCATCAGGTTTTTTTTGGCCCAATCCTCTAATTTGTCTAGATCCCTCTGTATCCGATCCCTACCCTCTAGCGTTTCTACCACGCCTCCTAGTTTAGTGTCATCTGCAAACTTGCTGAGAGTGCAGTCCACACCATCCTCCAGATCATTAATAAAGATATTAAACAAAACCGGCCCCAGGACCGACCCTTGGGGCACTCCGCTTGAAACCGGCTGCCAACTAGACATGGAGCCATTGATCACTACCCGTTGAGCCCGACGATCTAGCCAGCTTTCTATCCACCTTACAGTCCATTCATCCAGCCCATACTTCTTTAACTTGGCGGCAAGAATACTGTGGGAAAAATGACAGGGTTTTTGTTTAAATCAAGAAGTTTTAATTATAGTTTAGTTTAAAGGTTTTAAAGAATGGCAAGTGTACCTCGCCCCCTTCCCAACTCCCTCTCGAAACTGCTCCCTGGTTGCTTGCTCACAGCTTTATAAAGCCCTGGCCTTCCTGATGCTCAGAGAGCTGATAGGTAAGGTCCCATGGGAATCAAGACTGAGGGGAAAAACAACTGAGGAGAGTTGGCAGTTTTTCAAAGGGACACTATTAAGGGCCCAAAAGCAAGCTATTCCGCTGGTTAGGAAAGATAGAAAATGTGGCAAAAGACCACCTTGGCTTAACCACGAGATCTTGCACGATCTAAAAAATAAAAAGGAGTCATATAAAAAATGGAAACTAGGACAGATTACAAAGGATGAATATAGGCAAACAACACAGGAATGCAGGGGCAAGATTAGAAAGGCAAAGGCACAAAATGAGCTCAAACTAGCTACGGGAATAAAAGGAAACAAGAAGACTTTTTATCAATACATTAGAAGCAAGAGGAAGACCAAAGACAGGGTAGGCCCACTGCTTAGTGAAGAGGGAGAAACAGTAACAGGAAACTTGGAAATGGCAGAGATGCTTAATGACTTCTTTGTTTCGGTCTTCACCGAGAAGTCGGAAGGAATGCCTAACCTAGTGAATGCTAATGGGAAGGTTTAGCAGATAAAATAAAAAAAGAACAAGTTAAAAATCACTTAGAAAAGTTAGAGATTCCAGAAGACTGGAAAAGGGCAAATATAGTGCCCATCTATAAAAAGGGAAATAAAAACAACCCAGGAAACTACAGACCAGTTAGTTTAACTTCTGTGCCAGGGAAGATAATGGAGCAAGTAATTAAGGAAATCATCTGCAAACACTTGGAAGGTGGTAAGGTGATAGGGAACAGCCAGCATGGATTTGTGAAGAACAAATAGTGTCAAACCAATCTGATAGCTTTCTTTGATAGGCTAACGAGTCTTGTGGATAAGGGAGAAACTGTGGATGTGGTATACCTAGACTTTAGTAAGGCATTTGATACGGTCTCGCATGATATTCTTATCGATAAACTAGGCAAATACAATTTAGATGGGGCTACTATAAGGTGGGTGCATAACTGGCTGGATAACCATACTCAGAGAGTTGTTATTAATGGTTCCCAATCCTGCTGGAAAGGCGTAACGAGTGGGGTACCGCAGGGGTCTGTTTTGGGACCGGCTTTGTTCAATATCTTCATCAACGACGTAGATATTGGCATAGAAAGTACGCTTATTAAGTTTGCGGATGATACCAAACTGGGAGGGATTGCAACTACTTTGGAGGACAGGGTCATAATTCAAAATGATCTGGACAAATTGGAGAAATGGTCTGAGTTAAACAGGATGAAGTTTAACAAAGACAAATGCAAAGTGCTCCACTTAGGAAGAAAAAATCAGTTTTACACATACAGAATGGGAAAAGACTGTCTAGGAAGGAGTACGGCAGAAAGAGATGTAGGGGTTATAGTGGACCACAAGCTAAATATGAGTCAACAGTGTGATGCTGTTGCAAAAAAAGCAAACATGATTCTGGGATGTATTAACAGGTGTGTTGTGAGCAAGACACTAGAAGTCATTCTTCCGCTCTACTCTGCTCTGGTTAGGCCTCAGCTGGAGTATTGTGTCCAGTTCTGGGCGCCGCATTTTAAAAAAGATGTGGAGAAATTGGAAAGGGTCCAAAGAAGAGCAACAAGAATGATTAAAGGTCTTGAGAACATGACCTATGAAGGAAGGCTGAAAGAATTGGGTTTGTTTAGTTTGGAAAAGAGAAGACTGAGAGGGGACATGATAGCAGTTTTCAGGTATCTAAAAGGGTGTCATAAGGAGGAGGGAGAGAACTTGTTCACCTTAGCCTCTAAGGATAGAACCAGAAACAATGGGTTTAAACTGCAGCAAGGGAGGTCTAGGTTGGACATTAGGAAAAAGTTCCTAACTGTCAGGGTGGTTAAACACTGGAACAAATTGCCTAGGGAGGTTGTGGAATCTCCGTCTCTGGAGATATTTAAGAGTAGGTTAGATAAATGTCTATCAGGGATGGTCTAGACAGTATTTGGTCCTGCCATGCGGGCAGGGGACTGGACTCGATGACCTCTCGAGGTCCCTTCCAGTCCTATAATCTATGAATCTATGAATCTGATAGCCTGCCCCTGACTAAGGCTTAGTCAATGAACAGAGGCTTCATAGGCTTCTATTAGACGACAGGAACACAGTCTAAACAGAGTTTGTAGGTATAGAAAACGACCCCTCAGTCAGGTCCCCCTTGGGGCGTGGGGAGCCCAGACCTGGGTTTTGGGCCTTCCCCCCTCCCCCCGTCTCCCCAGCCAGCTCCAAACTGAAACCTCTTCCTGCCGCCTCCCCCAGCCACACCCCCAACCCCTCCTCCAGCCTTTGTCCCAACCCTCTCCTGGGCTCAGGTTATGAAGGGCAGTCGGGTTCACTTCCGTGCTGGCTGTCAAATATCATCCCTCAGTGAAATCATCCCCTTATTTTCCATCCCCATCTAGTGTGGTGCAGCACCGCAGGGAAATGGAGCCACATCCCGTGTTAGCAGAAGACAGTAAACTAGTAAAACTCCCATGCAACATTACTAGGTTAATACTCCCTACTCAGTCACATGTTTGAGCCTCATTTCCGGAAATATTGTTCCATATTTTGGAGGTCCTCAGTTAATGCACTGCTACAGGCTGGGGACCGACTGGCTAAGCAGCAGTTCTGCAGAAAAAGACCTGGGGATTACAGTGGATGAGAAGCTGGATATGAGTCAGCAGTGTGCCCTCATTGCCAAGAAGGCCAATGGCATATTGGGCTGTATAAGTAGGAGCATTGCCAGCAGATTGAGGGAAGTGATTATTCCCCTCTATTCGGCACTGGTGAGGCCACATTTGAAGTATTGCGTCCAGTTTTGAGCCCCCCCACTACAGAAAGGATGTGGACAAATTGGAGAGAGTCCAGCGGAGAGCAATGAAATGATCAGGGGGCTGGGGCATATGACTTATGAGGAGAGGCTGAGGGAACTGGGCTTATTTAGTCTGCAGAAGAGAAGAGTGAGGGAGGATTTGATAGCAGCCTTCAGCTACCTGAAGGGGGGTTCCAGTGGATGGAGCTAGGCAGTTCTCAGTGGTGGCAGATGACAGAACAAGGAGTAATGGTCTCAAGTTGCAGTAGGGGAGGTCTAGGTTGGATATTAGGAAAAAACTATTTCTCTAGGACTGTGGTGAAGCACTGGAATGGATTACCTAGGGAGGTGGTGGAATCTCCATCCTTAAAGGTTTTCAAGGCCTGGCTTGACAAAGCACTGGCTGGGATGATTTAGTTGGGGTTGGTTCTGCTTTGAGCAGTGGGTTGGACTAGATGACCTCCTGAGGTCTCTTTCAACCCTAATCTTCTATGTTTCTATAACCTGTCCATGATTTTTACTAAAAATATCCATGACTAAATTATAGCATTACCTATTAATTTCTCTTGTGCCCTTCCCATCTTCACACACTGATCAATTGCCTTTCTTTTAGTTATGTTCCAATGTCTCCCTCCTGGTAGTCAGTCCTCCTACCTTCACCCCCAAATCCCTTTTCCCTTCAGAAAATAACAATTTGGTGAAGTCAGCCCTTCTGATATTAGTGGGGTAGGAGCCTGCTTCTCAGGCTATGAATGTGGATCATGTTCCATAACTACTTTACATAGGCATTATAAACTTATACCTAAGGCCCCAGATCCTGAAATCACTTGAAGCCAGAACCTCCACTTCCATTAAAAAAAAAGTAAAGTTTGAAAATATGACTCAAGTGTAACTGATGCAGTAATGTTTATCTGAGACTGCAGAGAGCCTCCAGCAGAAAGAAGACATGGCTAGCCCCACACCTACCACCAGAGGCAACTAGGCCCCTGCTGTGCTGAAGAGGACCCTGTCACTCTTCTGGCTCTAATGGAGGGGGGGATGGAGGCAAGGGAAAAGGGAAAACTTCTTAGCTTGCCCAGGGGGCCCTGGGAGGATTGGCCTTCCACTATGAGGAGCCCCTCTGAGGCGTGTGTCACTGTACCAGGGAAATGGGACTCAGCTGTGGGGAGGACTCAGCTGTTGGCTCTGATGAACCTGCGTGGCCAAGAAAGAAAAGAGACCAAAGGCACTGCACATCTCCTAGTGGCCTCTTTCCTTTTCTGTGTGCAGAATGAATGACTGAGCACTCAAATTTAACAAACATGATGAAGGGGATGGGGAAGAGAGGGATAAGGAAAATGGAGAATAGTGAAGAGAAAGTGTTTAAACTCAGAAAAGAGCAACTGTGCAGCCAATGTAAGAGGAGAGATTGAGACAAACATTTTCTAGGCCAATATTGCAAATAAGAGGAAGAGCAAGATGGATGTTTTTTCAAGTTATCAGGTATCATAAAGATGTGTCATCAAAAAGTGATGAGGAAAACTGTTATTGACTGTGGGGGAAAAGAGTGACAAAGCATCATGCTGTGGAGCAACCTGCTAGCAGCTCAGGACTGGATAGGAATGATAAATGGGCAAAAGTTGAAACCTCAAATGCAGTGTGAGATCCTATTGTGGGTGGGTTGAATCCACTTCTGACAGAGACCTGAACAGTCTGTCTCTTCCTTCCACTTTGGAAACACTTCTGTAGCTTGTCATGCTAATAAAGTCTCATTGAAATGAATGTAGGATCTGGAATGAATGAAGAGGCAGGAAGGAGAATGAATGAAAGGAGCAGATGTAATGAGGGAGAGGATAGAGGATGAAGGGAATGTGTGAGGGTGGGAGAGGCTGTGCTATGAGCTTGGGCAGCCATTTGTTCCACACACAAGAAGAAAACAAAAAGAGGGACCATTAGTTGCTATCTCTGCATGAGGGCCTTTGCTGACACCACATGAAAAGTGGACTCAGTGTACGTGCTGCAGTCACCTCCATTATCGTTTGAGTGGGAAAGATGCAGACATGGCATTTCCTGCCCAGATGAGTAGGGGCTGAGACCTCCTTCCCTCTGGACAGAACCCAGCTTGTATGACAATAGAGTGATGTTCTAGAAAGGAGGGGGACCACAGCCTGCACAAGGGGGAGCAATGGTAGACCACCCACTAGCCCAGCAGGTTGCTCTTATATGTGTGACTATGAGAGAATGAACTGTCACAAGGGTGAAAAAACCCAAACAACCCCAAGAATCTGTAGGTAGTGGACTACCCCAGAAAATTAGAACTAGGATGTGATTCAGCTGGCTCTAATCAATCACAAATCCTCTCAGAAGCTGCTGGGAGTGGAAGGGATCTAGGATTTACATAAATCAGCCCCACCTCATTCTGAGGCTGAGGGAACAATTCCAGAGAGGGGAGTTTTAAAGACAGCACCAGATCATTGTCTGAGGAGCAGTAACACCTTGGAAAAGAAGGTACCAAGTTTGGGCACAGGCTGGGCTCTGCCTCCCTATAAAGACTTTGGACTTCCTAGAGAATAAAAACACTTTGGGTACACAAAGGGAAACTTACAGGGAAATAGGACTGAAAGTAAATGGGTGTAGATAAAATAAATACTGGTAAACCCTTTTTAAAGAATTCTTACATGCTCTGGCTTCCTCTCCCCATCCCCACTCCCAAGTGCTCCATTTCTGAGGTTGTCAGGTCACCCAGATGAGCGTGGCCCTGGCCATTACAACCCTAAGCAGGGATGGGATGATGGTGTGGAGGAGTAGGGTTGTGGCACAGAAGAGACCCCATGTGAGGGTGTCTAGGGCCCCAAATTGCTTTAATCAGGCTCTGCTGGTACCCACTTCTGCAGTGGGAGAGGGAGCTTTATAGGTTGTCCTTTATGCAGGTTGGGAGAAGATGTGCAGAGCATTGATGATAGCAGATTGCTATATGTGACTGTCAGACACTATTTTCCTCATGTTTATTGTTTTTATTTGTGTAGGGAGCTTTTGGCAGGACCCCTCTTTATCGTGCTGCTTTTGGTGGTCACATGGCTGCAGTGGAGACGCTTCTTCAATATGGAGCAGACCCCAGACTTTATGCTGATGATGGCAACACGCCTGAACAAGTAGGGGCAATTTGTTCTATTTCCCTTTGCCTTACAATAACATTGTTTCTTTTTGTTTTTTGGTCTCTTATATTGTCTCCTCTGCTCCCTGAATGAGCCTCACAAACAAGAGTGGATATTGACTGACTATGCAGGGGGTGCAGTGGCACTGACTCTACACAGAGTGCTATAAACTGTTGGAAGTAAACCTGAAAACAGAGGTGAAAATAATATCCTTTTTTCTCTTAGCTCTACTGATCTTAGGTGTTACTTGTAACAAGAGCAAGTAAAGCATTTTCAGCCAGGCATGTGACTTTGAATTGAGTTGTCCATTTAGTTTCAGTTTAACTGCTGTTTCATTCTTTGAGTGATTGTGCACACAGATTCCATTCTTGCTGCACATATGCCCTGTGCACATGCGATCGTATTCTTTTGAATAAGTGCGTCCCACGGGAATTCCCCTGCATCCTGGGAGCCCCTGCAACCACCGTAGCCAAGGGTATAAGGAGCAGGGCAGCCTGAACAGCCTTTCAGTTTCTTCTGACCATCTATGGCTTCAACATGGAGCCCTGCGATCTCAGTGACCTCCAATCTGCAAGAGATTATTTAGCTATTGTTTTCTGATTCGCTATTTACAGTTCATTAGTTAGCATACCTGTCCTCTATTCCCTGTGGAAACAGTGTTTTGATAGGATTTCTGGCCCCCGGCCCCATGCCAGCCTCTGTACATGGTTAGACACCCCCCCTCCCATACATAAGATCAAAATGCCTAAAGGCAAGGCTCCAGGATTCAAGATCTCTTCTACCTGGGACTCAGCAAAGCCCATGATTGATGCTCAGCATCTCCTATGCTTAGGCAAAGACCATATGCCTGAGCACTACTTAATGTAAGATTTTCAAAGTACAGACTTCAATCCAGAGAGGGCAGACTGAAGTTACATCTTCTGGAGGCTTTGATGCAAGTGTTGTCTGATCCAGACAAGCTGGCCAAGAAACCTCCCCATTTGTCTCAGTCCATCATAGAATCATAAAATATCAGGGTTGGAAGGGACCTCAGGAGGTCATCTAGTCCAACCCCCTGCTCATAGCTGGACCAATCCCCAACTAAATCATCCCAGCCAGGGCTTTGTCAAGCTTGACCTTAAAAACCTCCAAGGAAGGAGATTCCACCACCTCCCTAGGTAACCCATTCCAGTGCTTCACCACCCTCCTAGTGAAAAAGTTTTTCCTAATATCCAACCTAAACCTCCCCCACTGCAACTTGAGACCATTACTCTGTGTTCTGTCATCTGCTACCACTGAGAACAGTCTAGATCCATCCCCTTTGGAACTCCCTTTCAGGTAGTTGAAAGCAGCTATCAAATCCCCCCTCATTCTTCTTTTCTGTAGACTAAACAATCTCAGTTCCCTCAGCCTCTCCTCATAAGTCATGTGCTCCAGACCCCTAATAATTTTTGTTGCCCTCCTATGGACTCTTTCCAATTTTTCCACATCCTTCTTGTAGTGTGGGGCCCAAAACTGGACACAGTACTCCAGATGAGGCCTCACCAATGTCGAATAGAGGGGAATGATCATGTCCCTCGATCTGCTGGCAATGCCCCTACTTATACAGCCCAAAATGCCATTACCCTTCTTGGCAAAAAGGGCACACTGTCAACTCATATCCAGCTTCTCATCCACTGTAACCCCTGTGGTCCTTTTCTGCAGAACTGCTGCCTAGCCATTTGGTCCCTAGTCTGTAGCAGTGCATGGGATTCTTCCGTCCTAAGTGCAGGACTCTGCACTTGTCCTTGTTGAGCCTCATCAGATTTCTTTTGGTCCAATCCTCTCATTTGTCTAGGT
Organism: Trachemys scripta elegans; assembly: GCF_013100865.1. Lineage (NCBI taxonomy): Eukaryota > Metazoa > Chordata > Testudines > Emydidae > Trachemys > Trachemys scripta. The sequence goes on along the minus strand of NC_048299.1, from coordinate 282,510,647 downwards.
CCCTCTGTATCCTATTCCTACCCTCCAGCGTATCTACCACTCCTCCGAGTTTAGTGTCATCTGCAAAGTTGCTGAAGGTGCAATCCACGCCATCCTCCAGATCATTAATGAAGATATTGAACAAAACTGGCCCCAGGACCGACCCTTAGGGCACTCCACTTGATACCGGCTGCCAACTAGACATGGAGCCATTGATCACTGCCCGTTGAGCCCGATGATCTAGCCAGCTTTCTATCCACCTTATAGTCCATTCATCCAGCCCATACTTCTTTAACTTGCTGGCAAGAATGCTGTGTGATACCATATCAAAAGCTTTGCTAAAGTCAAGGAATAATACATCCACTGCTTTCCCCTCATCCACAGACCCAGTTATCTCGTCATAGAAGGCAATTAGGTTAGTCAGGTATGACTTGCCCTTGACGAATCCATGCTGACTGTTCCTAATCACTTTCCTCTCCTCTAAGTGCTTCAGAATTGATTCCTTGGGGACCTGCTCCATGATTTTTCCAGGGACTGAGGTGAGGCTGACTGGCCTGTAGTTCCCCGGATCCTCCTCCTTCCCTTTTTAAAAGATGGGCACTACATTAGCCTTTTTCCAGTCATCTGGGACCTCCCCGGATCGCCATGAGTTTTCAAAGATAATGGCCAATGGCTCTGCAATCACATCCGCCAGCTCCTTCAGCACCCTCGGATGCAGCGCATCCGGCCTCATGTGCTCCTGTGAGCTGTAATACTATCCCAAACACCACAGATGTTCACAAGCCCTATTCCTCTTCTGCTTCTACTTCAACATAACACAGAGGCCCGAAGACATCCAGCACCAAAGGAGATGTAGATCTCCCTTACCCACTGGGAGATGGAGTTCCTATCCGAAGCCTTGCACAGTGTGAAGGCAAATCTGGCACTGTCCATTGTTGCCCAGAGCAAGCGTTGTGCTGCACCAGGTACTGCTCCTACTACTTTCCCTGTGACAGTAATATGCACACCAGTATTTAAAAAAAAAAAAAAAAACAACAACCCACAGCAGACCACTCCATCACTGAGGAAACTGACCCAGAACTAGTCAGTACAGAACACCATGGTGCTGAAGACATCAGTGAATCAGAGTGCTATAATGTCATTGATGGGGTCATCATACCTGTATACTTCTCTGCGCTGGCAGTAAGACCAGTACTGGAGTTCCCAATGTTAGATGCTTTTGGAGGCAACGGAGAGACCAGGTCCATCTCATATTCCAACAGCACTGGCTATACACCTGACTGAGTAGGACTCCCCAGAACGCTCTGCCCCCTCTCAGTATCCTCTGAGGGCCATAGAATCATAGAATATCAGGGTTGGAAGGGACCTCAGGAGATATCTAGTCCAACCCCCTGCTCAAAGCAGGACCAACCCCAACTAAATCATACCAGCCAGGGCTTTGTCAAGCCTGACCTCAAAAACCTCTAAGGATGGAGATTCCACCACCACCTTCGGTAACCCATTCCAGTGCTTCACCATCTTCCCAGGGAAATATTTTTCCTAATATCCAACCTAGACCTCCCCCACTGCAACTTGAGACCATTGCTCCTTGTTCTGTCATCTGCCACCACTGAGAACAGCCTAGCTCCATGCTCTATGGAACCCGCCTTGAGTGCTCCTTTAACATCTCAATTCTCCAGTCGCCCTACTGGTCTTTAGCAGGCTTCTTGCTTCTGATATACTTAAAAAAATTTTTGCTATTACTTTTTGAGTCTTTGGATAGCTGTTCTTCAAATTCTTCCTTTTTTTTTTGGCCTTCTTAATTATATTTTTACACTTCATTTGCCAGAGTTTAGGCTCCTTTCTATTTTCCTCACTAGGATTTAACTTCCAATTGTTAAAGGATGCTTTTTTGTCTCTCAGTGGTTTTTTTTTTACTTTGTTGTTTAGCCCTGGCTGCACTTCTTTGGTTCTCTTACTATATTTTTTAATTTGGGGATACATTTAAGTTGAGTCTCTATTATGGTGTATTTAAAAAGCTTCCATGCAGCTTGCAGGGATTTCATTTTTGGCGTTGTACCTCTTAATTTCTGTTTAACTAACTTCCTCATTTTTGTGTGGTCCCCGCTATGCCTTGGTTCAGGCCTCTAGGTCAGATTCAAAGCTTTGGTAGAGCAGTCCTCCAGGTGATATTCCTCTTACCTATCTCTTAGGAAGGATACTGCTTGCTAGTGATGAAGAGCGGAATCTGTACAGACAATCACTTGAAAAAGAAAGTAGTTATTTACCCTACAGCACCTGTAGTTCTTTAGATGTATTGTCCACACAGGATCCTTATTGGCAAGGGAACTAAGAGGTGGTTGAGGCCATCCTGCCCCTTATAACTTCAGCGGTGAGGGGTTGCAACAATGCCCAGGGTATAGGCATGGCCCTGACATACACTGCTATTCCAAAGAATCCGATCTTATATACATGGGGCACATGAGCACCAAAACCAGAATCCTATGCAGAGAACACATCTCGAGCTACAGTTAATGTAGGGTAAGTAACCATTCTTTATGTGAGCAAAGGATTGTTGATAGGCACTCATACAGTGGTGCAGCCTGTTTAACTACAAGGGTGAGATAAATCGTCCTATCAGGTTCATTCATGCAAAGAGTAAAATAGTGTCAACAGGACAGTCCCTCAAGTTAAGAGTGATTATTTGGATTAAGGAAACTACACGGGGTTGGCAGTCCCTATGACGTTAGTGGTGCAGATTGCCCTTTCTTTGGTCCCACTTCTCTTAGATGAAGGGTTATGATCCCAGCCCTAATACGCATTGTTGGTGCTGCTGAGATTGGAGTTTGGAGGGTAATTCGCAGCCATTAATTTATATATTTACAGTCACAATGGTGTTTGTAAAAAGAACAGGAGTACTTGTGGCACCTTAGAGACTAACAAATTTATTAGAGCATAAGCTTTCATGGACTACAGCCCACTTCTTCGGATGCATATAGAGTGGAGTAAATATTGAGGATATATATATACACACATATACAGAGAGCATGAACAGGTGGGAGTTGTCTTACCAACTCTGAGAGGCCAATTAAGTAAGAGAAAAAAAACTTTTGAAGTGATAATCAAGATAGCCCAGTACAGACAGTTTGATAAGAAGTGTGAGAATACTTACAAGGGGAGATAGATTCAATGTTTGTAATGGCTCAGCCATTCCCAGTCCTTATTCAATCCTGAGTTGATTGTGTCTAGTTTGCATATCAATTCCAGCTCAGCAATCTCTCATTGGAGTCTGTTTTTGACGTTTTTCTGTTGTAAGATAGCCACCCGCAGGTCTGTCATTGAATGGCCAGACAGGTTAAAGTGTTCTCCCACTGGTTTTCGAGTATTATGATTCCTGATGTCAGATTTGTGTCCATTAATTCTTTTGCGTAGAGACTGTCCGGTTTGGCCAATGTACATGGCAGAAGGGCATTGCTGGCACATGATGGCATATATCACATTGGTAGATGTGCAGGTGAATGAGCCCCTGATGGTATGGCTGATGTGATTAGGTCCTATGATGATGTCACTTGAATAGATATGTGGACAGAGTTGGCATCGGGCTTTGTTACAAGGATAGGTTCCTGGGTCAGTGTTTTTGTTCAGTGATGTGTGGTTGCTGGTGAGTATTTGCTTTAGGTTGGGGGGTTGTCTGTAAGCGAGGACAGGTCTGTCTCCCAAGATCTGTGAGAGTAAAGGATCATCTTTCAGGATAGGTTGTAGATCTCTGATGATGCGCTGGAGAGGTTTTAGTTGGGGGCTGAAGGTGACAGCTAGTGGTGTTCTGTTATTTTCTTTGTTGGGCCTGTCTTGTAGGAGGTGACTTCTGGGTACTCGTCTGGCTCTGTCAATCTGTTTTTTCACTTCAGCAGGTGGGTATTGTCGTTTTAAGAATGCTTGATAGAGATCTTGTAGGTGCTTGTCTCTATCTGAGGGATTGGAGCAAATGCGGTTATATCTTAGAGCTTGGCTGTAGACAATGGATCGTGTGGTGTGTCCTGGATGGAAGCTGGAGGCATGTAGGTAAGTGTAGCGGTCAGTAGGTTTCCGGTATAGGGTGGTATTTATGTGACCATCGCTTATTAGTACAGTAGTGTCCAGGAAATGGACCGCTTGTATGGATTGATCTAGGCTGAGGTTGATGTAATGGTGTTTGTGTTTTTTTCCAATAAGATTGCTTCTTTGGACAGCTTGGTTGCCATTCTGCACTCCTGGGACATCAGCCTGACCGAGTTGATGCTACAGAAGATGGAGGCAGAACAGCAAAGAAGAGCCTTGCTGGAAAAGAAGCAGAAAGAAGCTGAGACTCACCGGTGAGACCTGCACCCCAGCCCTAGCCAGGAAAGGGAAGATAGTTAGGTACAGCAGTCACAAACACTGTTCTACTGAAAGGGTTTTTTACCTTTTGAATGGGTTACAGTTTGAGAACTTGGACTTTATGAGACAAAAGGCAAAAGAAGCTAAGAAAGAGGCAGAATAGTAAGATAAGAAGGGATAAAAGAAGGAACCTCAAGTTTATGTTCCAGATGTTGCCCAAGAGTTTGTCCCATTGCAGCAGGTGATGTCATTTGGTTCCTTTTCCTCACCTTGTCTGATCAGGACATCTTTTAGAATCAGAGAAGGGGGTCCAGAAACTGCAGTGCTGCCATGCCCCTCCCCACTGAGAGGGACTCAGAGACTGAACTGTGTTATTCTTTCCCATAGAATGAACGAGGAGGTGGAGCAGCTGGCTAAAACGCAAGAGAGATGTAACAAGGAGGTCAGGCCTGCTCTTTTTAGAAACTATTAAACAGCCCCCAAGGTATCATTGTTCCCCCATTTCCAGCCTTTCCCTGCAGTGGCCATACTTCTTCTTCAGTGCCCAACTTTCCTGCTCAGCTGATCCCTGAAGGGACTGAGTTGGAATTGGTATGTGTTTAGATGTTGATCTCTGGACTTACAGTTGTCAGCCCTTCTAGTCTTAAAGAGAGGGGCAGCACTTGCTAATTGGTGTAATTTGTGCAAGACTGGTTTGTACCTGCATGGAGAAAATGCAATTCCTGCTACTCTCTCTCCAAGAGAGAGTTGATGATATATGTTCTGTACTCCTCACGGTGCATGCCTGGGACAGATATTCATGCTGCTCAGTTGCACTTGCATAGAGACTGCCAACCAGCTTGCCCTAGCTGCTGGTCAGTCCCCTTTGACCTTTTTATACAGTCAGCCAACTGGTCCCAACATCTTATAATAATTATAATTAATGGAGATATCCCATCTCCTAGAACTGGAAGGGACCTTGAAAGGTCATTGAGTCCAGCCCCCTGCCTTCACTAGCAGGACCAAGTACTGATTTTGCCCAAGATCCCCAAGTGGCCCCCTCAAGGATTGAACTCACAACCCCAAGGTTTAGCAGGCCAATCCCCAAACCACTGAGCTACCCCCCCCCCCCCCCATCTGATCCAGATCAGGGGTTTACTGTCCCTCCTGAGAACAGTAGGGTAGAATTTATCCCCTCTGTGTGACAGGAAAGTTGCAGCCTCATCTAGAGCATAGGGACATGGAATTTAAGCCTTACTGGTGTGACAAAGGATTCTGCTTTCCTCCCCACCTAAGATAAAGTTGTGTTGTGGGGCATCTTCATCTTTCCATCTGTTTCCTCCTTTTTCCTCCCATGCAGCTGCAGCAGGCCTACTGTGAACTGAACAGGAGAATCACGGAGCATGACAAGTGTCAGAGAAAGCAGATGGTCAATGCAGAGCTGACCCTGCAGGTGAGGCTTCCAGGCCCTTCTGCCCCATTAGGCCTGAAGGGAAAGGACTCCACAGAGGTTCCAAGCTGCCTTTGCTCCATTAGACCTAAGGGGCAGCTTGGGGCTCTCTGCCACATCCTTTCAGAATATTTGGGTAGGAGGTCTGTACAGTGCACCCAACATTGTGTCTCATTGGAAGGTGGGGCTCATAGATTATTAGGCTAGAAGGGACCGTTGTGATCATCTAGTCTGACCTGCTTAACACAGGCCATAGGAGTTCCCTGAATGAATTCCTATTTACATTAGAGCATATCTTTTAGAAAATATCCAAACTTTGTTAGAACGTCCAGTGATGGAGATACCACAGTTCCAGGGCTAACGGCACCTCTGGCTTGGTCAGCTCAAAGGCACCGCTTTAAGTCTCAGCCCTCCAGCCACCACCTCTCTATGGGCAGGGACCCATGTCCCTCTCCCTCCAGACTGGGTATTTAGGCTTGCAGTCCCCCTTCCAATTCGCTGTGCTTATCCCAGCAGGTCTGACTTTAGTTCAGTGCCTGCAGTTCTGCTCTCTCCCAGTGGCTATGATGGTTGTTTCACAAAGCACAATATATACAGTATATTTAGGACAAAAGCATTACAGAGTACATATAATTAAAAAAAATTGTCTACATGCATGCTAAGCTTACTAGGTGACACCCATCATCCACATGGAGACCCTGGTAGGTTTCCAGTTCTTCAAACCCGACAGCAGGGTTTTTCCCTCTCAGTTACAGTCTCATGTTAATTTGAGAATCAAATGAAGGTCACTCAGTCAGTTCAGGCTGAGCCTTTCTACCAAAAACCCTTTTTTGTCATCTGGGTCCTTGAACCTGGTCTGAATCAGTATGTGTAATTCCCCCCACGAGTTGGTAAGTATCTGGAGTTGTTTACCTGTCCTGGGATTTGCAGGATTCCCCCCCCCCCACACACACACTTATTGTAGTTACTGGAGTTAGCTCTCTAATCCTTCCCTTCCCCATGGAGCTAGAACACAATCTTTATCTGAAAAAGATACAGAACAGTTATAGATACAAGAGCTTGGGGAGATTTACTGTACCCATTGTCAAGCTGTCCTGCAGAGGCTCAAGAGCATGAGTACCAACCTCAGGGCAGATTGTTACAAAAACAGGCACAAACCCCAGACTGGCTGAGAGTCTATAGTTAGATTTCACCAACCAGTTATCAAAGGTATACTCCTTAGGCACTGTAACAGCCTTAACATGGAGTCACAGACAGTCCCCTGGGGTACTCCCTGTTTCGCCATCCAGGGAAGCTTGCCATTGTGATAGATGGCCATTTCACCACGAATAACAGCAATATTCAGGTTACGCCCAGTCCTGAATTGCATGTTGGAGCTCACACCAAAGACAACGCTTGTAGCCAATCCTATACTAAACTATCTAAAGATTTACTAAATAGGAAAAGGAAACGAGTTTTTTACAAGGTTAATGCAGATATTGACTTAAAATCTTAACTTTCAAAAAGTAATAAAAGCTTCTGTAATAAGCAATGTCTGTATGTCCTTTAGGGCTAGCCCAGGATAAGCACTGGGATCTTTTGTTTATTCTAGTAATCCTTGTTCCCCCAGAGTCCAAGCAATATAAAGATACATTTCCTGTTTGTTCGGGGGTTTTATTCACTTCCTCACTTCTGCTTTGAGCTGCCAACTCAGCTGATGGGAGCAATTCACTTGCAAGACTTATATTCTCGGAGATTGGAAGAGTAAACAACAAAGTCTTTCTTTTGTCCTCTTTAATCTTCCAGGCTGGTCTGTGGGGTGGTCAGTGGGCCTTCCTTGTTGGGCAGGCCATAACACCTTTTGTCGGAGACCAGTATTTCACACTAATTAACGTCTCTCTCCTGTCTGGTCATTTACAGTTACAAAGCACTGCAAATATTACATTACAATGTGGGATACAGCTGTTTTAGGTGAGATTAATGCATGCAGCAGCTCACAAGCATTCAATAAACTCTGAACACATTCTTATAATTCTAATATCTGTTTTAACAATACTAACACATAAGTGAGCCAGGCTGATTTTTAGCTCTGTTTGTCAGTATTCAACTGAGGCATGGGTATCTTGGCCTGAGCTGGCACCAGGTCTGCCAGTTTCACTCCCATAGCATCTGTTACATCTCAGTATAATCTTTTGAAGGTTCTACACGTCCAAGATCACATATCTGACACAGGAGAATTCACCACAATGCTTGGTAAATTATTCCAATGGTTAATTACCCTCATTGTTAAAATTTTGAGCCTTGTTTCTAGTCTGAATTTGTCTAATTTAATCTTGCAATCATCAGATCTTTGTTTGCTAGATAGAAGAGCCCTTAGAATCATAGAAGATTAGGGTTGGAAGAGACCTCAGGAGGTCATCTAGTCCAACCCCCTGTCCAAAGCAGGACCAACCCCAACTAAATCATCCCAGACAGGGATTTGTCAAGCTGGGCCTTAAAAACCTCTAAGGATGGAGATTCCACCACCTCCCTAGTTAACCCATTCCAGTGCTTCACCACCCTCCTAGTGAAATAGTTTTTCCTAGTATCCAACCTAGACCTCCTCCACTGCAACTTGAGACCATTGCTCCTTGTTCTGTCATCTGCCACCACTGAGAACAGCCAAGCTCCATCCTCTGGAACCCCCCTTCAGGTAGTTGAAGGCTGCTATCAAATCTGTCCTCGCTCTTCTCTTCTGCAGACTAAATAAGCCCGGTTCCCTCATCCACTCCTCATAAGTAATTTTCATTGCCCCCTGCTGGACTCTCCAATTTGTCCACATCCTTTCTCTAGTGGGGGCCCCAAAACTGGACGCAATACTCCAGATGTAGCCTCACCAGTGCCGAATAGAGGGGAATAATCACTTCCCTTGATCTGCTGGCAATGCTCCTACTAATGCAGCCCAATATGCTGTTAGCCTTCTTGGCAACAAGGGCACACTGTTGACTCATATCCACTTTCTTGTCCACTGTAATCCCCAGGTCCTTTTCTGCAGAACTGCCACTTAGCCAGTTAGTCCCCAGCCTGTAGCAGTGCATGGGATTCTTCCATCCTAAGTGCAGGACTCTGCACTTGTCCTTGTCGAGCCTCATCAGATTTCTTTTGTCCCAATCCTCCAATTTGTCTAGGTCACTCTAGACCCTATCCCTACGCTCCAGTGTATCTACCACTCCTCCCAGTTTAGTGTCATCGGAAAACTTGCTGAGGGTACAATCCATCCCATCATCCAAATCATTAACAAAGATGTTGAACAAAACCAGCCCCAGGACAGACCACATGGCACTCCACTTGATACCAGCTGCCAACTAGACATCAAGCCCACTACCCACTGAGCCCAATGATCTAGCCAGCTTTCTATCCACCTTATAGTCCATTTATCCAATCTATACTTTTTTTAACTTGCTGGCAAGAATACTGTGGGAGACCATATCAAAAGTTTTGCTAAAGTCAAGGTATATCACATCCACCGCTTTCCCCATATCCACAGAGCCAGTTATCTCATTATAGAAGGCAATTAGGTTGGTCAGGCATGACCTGTCCTTGGTGAATCTACGTTGACTGTTCCTGATCACCTTCCTCTCCTCCAAGTGCTTCAAAATGAATTCCTTGAGGGCTTGTTCCATGATTTTTCCAGGGACTGAGGTGAGACTGCACTGGGCAGCACAGTATGGAGAGAAGGTGACCAGCCCTTTGTGGAGAAAGAAGTGGTTTGGGACTATTTAGAAAAACTGGATGTGCACAAGTCCCTGGGGCTGGATGTGCTGCATCCGAGGGTGCTAAAGGCGTTGGCGGATGAGATTGCACAGCCATAGGCCATTATTTTTGAAAACTCCTGGCGATCGGGGGAGGTCCCGGATGACTGGAAAAAGGCTAATGTAGTGCCCATCTTTAAAAAAGGGAAGAAGGAGGATCCAGGGTACTACAGTCCAGTTAGCCTCACCTCAGTCCCTGGAAAAATCATGGAGCAGCTCCTCAAGGAATCAATTATGAAACACTTAGAGGAGAGGAAAGTGATCAGGAACAGTCAGCATGGTTTCACCAAGGGGAAGTCGTGCCTGACTAACCTAATTGCCTTCTATGATGAGATAACTGGGTCTGTGGATGAGGGGAAAGCAGTGGATGTGTTATTCCTTGACTTTAGCAAAGCTTTTGATACGGTCTCCCACAGTATTTTGCCACCAAGTTAAAGAAGTATGGGCTGGATGAATGGACTGTAAGGTAGATAGAAAGCTGGCTAGATCGTCGGGTCAATGGGTAGTGATCAATGGCTCCATGTCTAGTTGGCAGCCGGTTTCAAGCGGAGTGCCCCAAGGGTCAGTCCTGGGGCCGGTTTTGTTTAATATCTTTAATCAAAAATGATTAGGGGTCTGGCACACATGACTAATGAGGAGAGGCTGAGGGAACTGGGATTGTTTAGTCTCCTGAAGAGAAGAATGATGGGAGATTTGATAGCTGCTTTCAACTACCTGAAGGGGGTTCCAAAGAGGATGGAGCTCGGCTGTTCTCAGTGGTGGCAGATGACAGAACAAGGAGCAATGGTCTCAAGTTGCAGTGGGAGTGGTCTAGGTTGGATATTAGGAAACACTATTTCATTAGGAGGGTGGTGAAGCACTGGAATGCGTTACCTAGGGAGGTGGTGGAATCTCCTTCCTTGGAGGTTTTTAAGGCCCGGCTTGAGAAAGCCCTGGCTGGGATGATTTAGCTGGGAATTGGTCCTGCTTTGAGCAGGGGGTTGGACTAGATGACCTCCTGAGGTCCCTTCCAACCCTGATATTCTATGATTCTATGACAGGTCTGTAGTTCCCCGGATTCTCCTTCGTCACTTTTTAAACGATGGGAGCTATATTTGCCTTTTGCCAATCGTTTGGGACCTCCCCAGATCACCCTGAGCACCCTCAGATGCAATGCATATGGCCCCATGAACTTATGTATGTCCAGCTTTTCTAAATAGTCCTTAACCTGTTCTTTTACCACTGAGGGCTGCTCACCTCCTCCCCATACTGTGCTGCCCAGTGCAGCAGTCTGGGAGCTGACCTTGTCTGTGAAGACCGAGGGAAAAAAAGCATTGAGTACGTCAGCTTTTTCTACATCCTCTGTCACTAAGTTGCCTCCCCCATTCAGTAAGGGTCCCACACTTTCCCTGACCTTCTTGTTGCTAACATACCTGTAGAAACCCTTCTTGTTACCCTTCACATCCTTTCCTAGCTGCAACTCCAATTGTGCTTTGGCCTTCCTGATTACACCTCTGCATGCTCGAGCAATATCTTTATACTCCCCCCTAGTCATCTGTCCAAGTTTCCACTTCTTGTAAGCTTCCTTTTTGAGTTTAAGCTCACCGAAGATTTCTCTGTTAAGCCAAGCTGATCGCCTGCCATATTTTCTATTCTTTCTCCACATCAGGATGGTTTGTTCCTGCACCCTCAATAAGGCTTCTTTGAAATACAGCCAGCTCTCCTGGACTCCTTTCTCCCTCATATTAGCCTCCCAGGGGATCCTGCCCATCAGTTCCCTAAGGAAGTCAAACTCTGCTTTTTTGAAGTCCAGGGTCCATATTCTGCTGCTCTCCTTTCTTCCTTTTGTCAGGATCCTGAACTCAACCATCTCACGGTCACTTCTGCCGAGGTTGCCACCCACTTCTACTTCCCCTACCAATTCTTCCCTCTTTGTGAACAGCAGGTCAAGAGGAGCACAGCCCCTAATTGGTTCCTCTAGCACCTACACCAGGAAGTTGTCCACAACATTCTCCAAAAACTTCCTGGATTGTCTGTGCACTGCTGTATTGCTCTCCCAGAAGATGTCAGGGTGATTGAAGTCCTCCATGAGAACCTCATCCTTCTGATCCGGTGGTCTATAGCAGACGCCCACCATGACATCACCCTTGTTCCTCTCGCCTCTAAACTTAACCCAAAGAGACTCAACAGGGTTTTCTCCAGTTTCATACTGGAGCGCTGAGCAATCATACCACTCTCTTCCATACAGTGCAACTCCTCCACCTTTTCTCCCCTGCCTGTCCTTCCTGAACAGTTTATATCCATCCATGACAGTGCTCCAGTCATGTGAGTTATCTCACCAAGTCTCTGTTATTCCAATCACATCATAGTTCCTTGACTGTGCCAGGACTTCCAATTCTTCCTGCTTGTTTCCTAGGCTTCTTGTGTTCGTGTACAGGCACCTAAGATAACTAGGTGATTGCCCTGCTTTCTCAGTATGAATCAGAAGGCCTCTGCTGTTGCACTCTCCTCCTTGTGTTTCCTCCCGGTATCCCACTTCCCCACTTACCTCAGGGCTTAGGTCTCCATCCCCCAAAATTATCCAATTTCTGATCCTCATGTAAATATTTATTATACTATGATCAAATCGCCTCTTAACAGTCTCGTTGTTGACCTAAATAGATAGAGCTCATTGAGTCTGTCATTATACAGCTTGTTTCTAATCAGTGTTTCCCAACCGGGGTGTCGTCGGGCCCGAACAGGCGTGCCGTGGAAATTTTTGAAAAACTAAATGTGTGAACAAAAAACCCTTCCCTTATATTTTAATTAGTGGCTGAGCTGGATCACATTCTGTATTTCAAATATTATGCATGCGTCACATTCCATTCCCCAAAGCAAGCTTAAGCTAGCAAATTTGAGTCCTGTGGAGTGGTGGCAGGGGGAGGAGGAAGGACAGGGGGGAAAGCTGCCTTCTGATTGGCTATCTGCCTCACTGCCCCGCTTCCTCCAAGGGCAGAGCAACCAATCAAAGCTCAATCGCCCTCCCTTTCCCTCTTCCCTCCTGTGAACAACAGGTTGGCTCCTCTGCGCCTCCTCCTGCAGCCAGAGGCAGGGGGAAGAGCTCCAGGAGCCTTCCTGGAAGGGGAATGGGGACCCTGCTGCAGCCCCCCAGGGCTTTGAGGGGGGTGTTAGAAAGAACTGAGACAGTTGTTGTGTCACACTATCTTTTGTGCTCCAAACATTTGGAGCTGTGAAGGAGGGGAGCTGGGGGCATGAGGGTGCTGCAATAGGCATTGCTTTCTGAAGGCTTTTACTGATCCAGACTGTACTTTCAGCACATCCAATGAGTGGGAATATGCAGAGTTCACCTCGAACTCCAGTTACAGGTGAGCAAATGAAGGTTATGGAGCTTTTTGAGAGGAGCATCTGGATATTCCCATTTGTACAATCAAGGTGTCTTTCCAGAAGGCACCAGAATCTTCTGAATGTCCATATGCATTGGGTCTGCTCACCCCTCCCCACCTCCACCCATCCTGAAGATTTCTGAGCATATAAAAGGGGGAGTTGCCACAACTGCACTTCAGTTCCATCAGTTAATTTGGGAATTCCTAACCTAAGACTCTAAAGAAATGGAGAAGGGGAATGAAGAGTGTGAATATGCAGAGGATTATCTTGAAGAACTCTTGTTACACATAAGTAACCTTAATTTCTTCAAGTGGGAGCTGCATATTCCTACTTGTGTGAGTTCATTGAGCAGGACAACCCCATAGGAAGGTGGGCTGAAGAGTTCTAAATGAACAAGGACAGCAGAGCTGACAAGTGAGCATTAGTTCTGGATGCCATGTCAAGAGTGAATCAAAAGTGACTTCACCTCTCACTTTCCCAAAACTAAGTCACAATCAGGGATTGTTGTAGCCATGTTGGTTCCAAGATACAAGAGAGACAAGGTAAGTGAGGTAATAGCTTTCACTAGACCAACTTCTGTTGGTGAGGAAGCTCAAAAGCTAGTCTCTCTCACCAACAGAAGGTGGTCCAAGAAAAGATATTACCTCATGCACCTAGTCTCACAATCAGGGAAACATTTTTGCTAAAACACATAAAGTAGCAGTCACACAACATAGTGTGAAGATTATGAAAGCTCCCTTTGTCATGGCTGAGAATTCTGACAGTTACATGGGGTTGAACCCCTGCCACATTATCATAATTGTGATATGTGGTCAGATATGCTTGGACAATCTTTGGAGCAGGATGGACTGACTTCCTGGTCTCAGCCTCATAATGGGACACTTGCAGAAAAGTTTTAGTCCCATAGAGCTTGATGGCACAGTTCTCTGAATGTGCAAAGTGTGATTCCGGTCTTCCTGAATGTAAATGAGGCTTGGGAACATACAGACAAGGTAGTGGTGTGAAAAAAATGGAAAGCACCAACCTCTTGACACTATTGTTAGAATGGAAATGCAGATGGGACCACCCGTAATAATGTGACTTACAGGAGATCGTCATTAAACCTCTATCTCAGTTATTTTCTGGGCTATCCAGAATGGCATTTTCACAGAGAAATGGTATAGAGAAAATCTAACCAATGTTTAAACAAAAACTTATGACCTTTGTGAGGATAAAAATTGCAGTCCCTAAGTTCATACTCTAATGAAACACCTACAGAATAAGACAAATGAACCTGTTCTTCTGCAGTATTCACAACACATCTCAAGTATTGCAGCAGATAATTCAGTCTCCTTTTCTGCAGCTATTATAGCAAATTAACTACCCCAAGCAGCTCTGGGGTAGTTGAAGCAACCCTATCATAAACAAAGTTATTGTAGGGTGAGAAAAGACTTTTGACCTTTGTGTGTGAGTCAGAGGGAGAGATGGCATCCAAATGCTTTGGAGACATCAAAGAGTTTTTCACTATCCCAAGTGTAATAGTTTAATAGTCAGGGAGGACCTTCCGAGATCCACCCACTTAGTAGTTCAGATAGGGAATCTCTTTCAATTCATTCTTGTGGTGTTGGTGACCTGTGACATACAGATCAGTCTACAGTACAACCTCAGTTACAAACACCCGAGTTATGACTTACTGGTCAACCACACTCCTCATTTGGAACCGAAAGCAGGCAATCAGGCAGCAGCAGAGACACACAAAAAAAAGTCAAATACAGTACAGTACTGTGTTAAACATAAACTGCTAAAAAATAAAGGGAAAGTTTAAAAAAAGATTTGACAAGGTAAGGAAACTTTCTGTACTTGATGCATTTAAATTAAATTAAGATGGTTAAAAGCAGCATTTTATGGCATAGTAAAGTTTTAAAGCTGTATTAAATCAATGTTCAGTTATAAACTTTTGAAAGAACAACCAAAAAGTTTTGTTCATAGTTACAAACATTTCAGAGTTATGCACAACCTCCATTCCCAAGGTGTTTGTAACTCTGAGGTTCTACTGTAGATAATTTGGTGGTTCCTTCTGGGCTTAAACTCTATGAATCTATGGGTATCTCTACCCTATGAAATTAAGTCGATTTAATAGAAGTCGATTTTTTAGAAATTGATTTGATACAGTCGATTGTGTGTGTCCCCACTAAGTGCATTAAGTCGGCGGAGTGCGTCCACAGTACCGAGGCTAGCATCAATTTTCGGAGCGTTGCAATGTGGTAGCTATCCCACAGTTCCCGCAGTCTCCGCCGCCCATTGGAATTCTGAGTTGAGCTCCCAATGCCTGATGGGGCAAAAACATTGTCGTGGGTGGTTCTGGTATATGTCAGGCCCCCCTTCCTCCCTCCGTGAAAGCAACATCAAAAAATCGTTTCTCACCTTTTCTCCTGGGTTACCCGTGCAGATGCCATACCACGGCAAGCATGGAGGCCGCTCAGCTCACTGTCACCGTACATCTCTTGGGTGCTGCTGACAGATGCGGTACTGCATTGCTACACAGCAGCAGCTCCTTCCCTTTGCAAGTTAGCAAAGACGGTTAGCAGCTGTATTGTACCATCTGCTGCTGTCTCCTGGTTGCGCCTGGCCAACCTCGGTGAGGTCGGTCAGGGGCACCTGGGCAGACATGGGTGCTCCTGGCTGGCCTCGGTGAAGTCGGTTGGGGGCACCTGGACATAAATGGGAGTGACTCCAGGTCATTCTCTTTTTTAAGTTTCAACTAATGGAGATTCAGTCCTGCCTCATGTGAGCTGGAGGCTTTTGCCTCAGGCTGCTCTCCCAGCCGGCAGCACCGCGCGGTCGCACCTACCCCAGCCTACCCTTGCTCCCATGGCTCATGAAGCCTGGAGAGTAGGAAGGAGCAGTTCAACTATAAGCTGAGCAAGTGCAGAATCATGGTAGAATGTGCCTTTGGACGTTTAAAAGCTCGCTGGCGCTGTTTGTTAACTAGGCTGTTTGTGATTAGAAGAGCACAGCAAGGCGCGCTGCGCATCACAGAGGCTTTGAAAACGAGTTTCATGACTGACCAGGCTTCGGTGTGACAGTTGTGTGTGTTTCTCCTTGATGAAAACCCACCCCCTTTGTTGATTTTAATTCCCTGTAAGCCAACCCTGTAAGCCACGTCATCAGTCGCTCCTCCTTCACTGAGAGCAACGGCTGAGAATCATTTTGCACCTTTTTTCCGCGCAGACGCCATACCACGGCAAGCATGGAGTCCGCTCAGATCGCAGCGGCAGTTACAAGCACTGTAAACACCACGTGCATTATCCTGCAGTGTATGCAGCACCAGAACCTGCAAAAGGAGGCGACGGCAGTGCAGTGACGAGAGTGATGAGGACATGGACACAGACTTCTCTCAAAGCATGGGCCCTGGCAATTTGGACATCATGGTGGTAATGGGGCAGGTTCATGCCAGGGAATGCCGATTCTGGGCCCAGGAAACAAGCACAGACTGGTGGGACCACATAGTGTTGCAGGTCTGGGCTGATTCCCAGTGGCTGCGAAACTTTTGCATGCGTAAGGGCACTTTCATGGAACTTTGTGATTTGCTTTCCCCTGCTCTCAAGCGCAAGAATACCAAGATGAGAGCAGCCCTCACAGTTGAGAAGCGAATGGCGATAGCCCTCTGGAAGCTTGCAGTGCCAGACAGCTACGAGTCAATTGGGAATCAATTTGAAGTGGGCAAATCTACTGTGGGGGCTGCTGTGATCCAAGTAGCCTATGCGATCACTGAGCTGCTGCTATCAAGGGTAGTGACTCTGGGAAATGTGCAGGTCATAGTGGATGGCTTTGCTGCAATGGGATTCCCTAACTGTGGTGGGGCGATAGACGGAACACATATCCCTATCTTGGGACCGGAGCACCAAGGCAGCCAGTACATAAACCGCAAGAGGTACTTTTCAATGGTGCTGCAAAAATTGGTGGATCACAAGGGACGTTTCACCAACATCAACGTGGGATGGCCGGGAAAGGTACATGACGCTTGCAGCTTTAGAAACTCTGTTCTGTGTGAACTGCTGCAGGAAGGGACTTACTTTCCAGACCAGAAAATAACCGTTGGGGATGTTCTACAACTAACAAAATCATCCAAAGCCCAAGATTTGGTGGTGATGGGGGACTTCAACTATCCGGATATATGTTGGGAAAATAACACAGCGGGGAACAGACTATCCAACAAATTCTTGGACTGCATTGGAGACAACTTTTTATTTCAGAAGGTTGAAAAAGCTACTGGGGGGGAAGCTGTTCTAGACTTGATTTTAACAAATAGGGAGGAACTCATTGAGAATGTGAAAGTAGAAGGCAGCCTGGGTGAAAGTGATCATGAAATCATAGACTTTGCAATTCTAAGGAAGGGTAGAAGGGAGAACAGCAAAATAGAGACAATGGATTTCAGGAAGGCAGATTTTGGGAAGCTCAGAGAGCTGATAGGTAAGGTCCCATGGGAATCAAGACTGAGGG
>NC_048299.1:282352577-282493035 GCF_013100865.1 Trachemys scripta elegans | reverse complement strand
AACTTGTTCACCTTAGCCTCTAAGGATAGAACCAGAAACAATGGGTTTAAACTGCAGCAAGGGAGGTCTAGGTTGGACATTAGGAAAAAGTTCCTAACTGTCAGGGTGGTTAAACACTGGAACAAATTGCCTAGGGAGGTTGTGGAATCTCCGTCTCTGGAGATATTTAAGAGTAGGTTAGATAAATGTCTATTAGGGATGGTCTAGGCAGTATTTGGTCCTGCCATGCGGGCAGGGGACTGGACTCGATGACCTCTCGAGGTCCCTTCCAGTCCTATAATCTATGAATCTATGAATCTATGATGTTGAAATGCCTATAGTTATCCTTGGGGACCCTACCTACCCCTTAATGCCATGGCTCATGAAGCCATTCACAGGCACCCTGGACAGTAGTCAAGAGCTGTTCAACTATAGACTGAGCAAGTGCAGAATAGTGGTAGATGCACATTTGGACATTTAAAAGCACGCTGGTGCAGTTTACTGACTCGGTTAGACCTCGGCGAAACCAATATTCCTATCGTTATTACTGCTTGCTGTGTGCTCCACAATATCTGTGAGAGTAAGGGGAAGATGTTTATGGCGGGGTGGGAGGTTGAGGCAAATCGCTTGATTACGCACAGCCAGACACCAGGGCGATTAGAGGAGCACAGCAGGGTGCGCTGCGCATCAGAGAAGCTTTGAAAACCAATTTCATGACTGGCCAGGCTACGGGGTGAAAGTTCTGTTTCTTTATCCTTGATGAAAACCTGCCCCCTTGGTTCACTCTGCTTCCCTGTAAGCCAACCGCCCTCCCCTCCCCCCTTTGATCACCACTTGCAGAGGCAATAAAGTCATTATTGTTTCAAATTCATGCATTCTTTATTACTTCTTCACACAAATGGGGGGATAACTGCCAAGGTAGCTTGGGAGGGGTGGGGGAGGAGGGAAGGACAAGGCCACACTGCACTTCAAAACTCATTGAATGCCAGCCTTCTGTTGCTTGGACAGTCCTCTGGGGTGGAGTGTTTGGGTGTCTGGGTGAGGAGGATATGGAACTTGGGGTGGAGGCAGGTTGGTTACACAGAGGTTGCAGCGGCGGTCTGTGCTCCTGCTGCCTTTCCTGCACCTCAGCAATACGCCAGAGAATATCAGTTTGATCCTCCAGTAGCCTGAGCATTGCTTCCTGCCTCCTTTCATCAAGCTGACACCACCTGTCCTTGCGTTCATTTTGTGCTTTCCTGCACTCTGACATTGTTTGCCTCCACGCATTCTGCTGGGCTCTTTCAGTGTGGGAGGACTGCATGAGCTCAGAGAACATTTCATCGCGAGTGTGTTTTTTTTCGCCTTCTAATCTTCGCTAGCCTCTGGGACGGAGATGATATGGGGAGCGTTGAAACATTTGCAGCTGTGGGGGGAAAAAAAGGGAGACTAGTATTTAAAAAGATACATTTTAGAGAACAATGGGTAGACTCTTTCACGGTGAACCAAGCTGTTAACATTACATAGCACGTGTGCTTTCTTTACAAGGTTGCATTTTGCCTCTTGTATTGAGGGCCTGCCGGTTTGGTGTGAGAGATCACAAACGCAGGGCCGGCAGGCAACAGAATTCAGCTTGCAGGCAGACATGGTAAGCCACAGTCTTTTGGCTTCTTTAACCTTCATAATATGTGGGAATGGTTTCAAACAGCAGCACCCTCATGTCCCATACCAAGCACCCGTTGGGTTGGCCATTTAAAATGGGTTGGCCATTTAAAAGGAGGGGCTGCGGTTTTCGGGTTAATGTGCAGCACAAACCCAACTAACCCCCCCCCACCCTATTCTCTGGGATGATCGCTTCACCCCTTCCCCCACTGCGTGGCTCACAGCAGGGATGATTTCTGTTCAGCCGTAGGCAAACAGCCCAGGAGGAACAGCCACCTCTGAATATCCCCTTAATAAAATTCCCCTATTTCAACGAGATGACCATGAATGATATCTCTTTCCTGAGGATAACACAGAGAGATAAAGAATGGATGTTGCTTGAATATCAGCAAATACCTGGACCATACACTGCCATGCTTTGTTATGCAATGATTCCAGACTATGTGCTATTGGCCTGGCGTGGTAAAGTGTCCTACCATGGCGTACGGAATAAGGCAGCCCTCCCCAGAAACCTTTTGCAAAGGCTTTGGGAATAAACCCAGTAGAGCTTCATTGAGATGTCCCTGGAGGATTTACGCTCCATCCCCATACACATTTACAGACTTTTCCAGTAGCTGTACTGGAAGCGAATGCATCCCAAGTCTTCAAGGCAAATTAATCATTAAACACACTTGCTTTTAAACCATGTACAATATTTACAAAGGTACACTCACCAGAGGTCCCTTCTCCGCCTTCAAGGTCCATGAGCCCACCTTGGGTGGGTTGGGAGGGTACTGGGTCCAGGGTGATAAACAGTTCCTGGCTGTCAGGGAAAATGTTTTCTCCGCTTGCATGCTGTGCGCTATCTTCAATGTCCTCCTCCTCGTCCCCAAAATCCGCATCCCTGTTGCATGAGAATCCATTGATGGAGTCCACGCACAGGGCTGGGGTAGTTGTAGGAGCACCCCCTAGAATGGCATGCAGCTCATCATAGAAGTGGCATGTCTGGGGCTGTGACCTGGAGCGGCCGTTTGCCTCTCTGGTTCTTTGGTAAGCTTACTTGAGCTCCTTAAGTTTCACGCGGCACTACTGCAGGTCCCTGTTATAACCTCTGTCCTTCATGCCCTTGGAGATTTTTTAAAATATTCCGGCATTTCGTCTTTTGGAACCGAGTTTGGATAGCACGGATTCGTCTCCCCATACAGTGATCAGATCCAATACCTCCCGTTTAGTCCATGCTGGAGCTTTTTTGCAATTCTGGGACTGCATGGTCACCTGTGCTGATCAGCTCGCCACGCTGGCCAAACAGGAAATGAAATTCAAAAGTTCGCGGGGCTTTTCCTGTCTACCTGGCCAGTGCATCGGAGTTGAGAGTGCTGTCCAGAGCGGTCACAGTGGAGCACTCTGGGATAGCTCCCGGAGGCCAATAGCATCGAAATGCATCCACACTACCCCAAATTCGACCCAGCAAGGTCGATTTCAGCGCTAATCCCCTCGTCAGGGAGGAATACCGTAATCGATTTTAAGAGCCCTTTAAGTTGACAAAAATGGCTTCGTCGTGTGAACGGGTGCAGGGTTAAATCGATCTAATACTGCTAAATTCGACCTAAACTCGTAGTGTAGACCAAGGCTATGATTCTTAATTGGGGGTACAGTGCAGTACAGGCACACCCTCCACTAGTTGTAATACTGGAGAAATTCTATAAGACTGAAGGAGTGCCTGTATTGTGTCAATATTCGAAAAGGGCAAACAAATTAGGTCTTGTCAGAAAAACCTAATATCATTTAATTGGAGGTTAAAATGTTGGTTGATAAACATAAATACATAGATGTAATATACTTAGGCCCTATACAATATCAATAAAGCACACATGAATTAAGAACTGGGTAACTGACAGATCGCAAAAAGTAGTTTTCAGTGAGGAATCATCATTGAATGGGAGTGTTTTAGCAGGTTCTGCAGGGATTAGCACTAGGCCTGATGCTATTCAGTATTTTTGACAATGATCTGGAAGTAATTGTAAAATCACTACTGATTTCAGTAGAATGTGAGCTAATATTTTGCCTGCTGTACAGAGGAGAGTAGTGCCTCTGTAGTTTCCGCAGTCGGCTTTGCTGCCTTTGTTTTTGAACAGTGATACAATAATAGCATCTTTGGCCAATGTCTTGTGGCATTTCTTCTTCTTCCCAAATGCTACTCAGGATGTCATGAAATTTCTTGATAGCCTTTGGGCCTGCTCCTTTATACAGTTCTGCTGGAATACCATCCTTTCCAGATGCTTTGCCAGAGTTCAGTTGTTTGATGGCTTTTATAACGTCCTCAACCGATAGAGGGAGATCGAGATCCTCTCTGATAGGTTTCTCAGATAAACGGTCAAGGACACACCGATCGACTGTGGATGGTCTATTGAATAGAGTACTGAAGTATTCAGCCCATCTCTGTATGATTCCCTCCTTGTCTTTGATGAGGGTTGTGCCATCTGTCGACTTTAAGGGGGCTGTGCCAGATTTAGATGGTCCGTAGACTGCTTTGAGCGAGTCAAAGAACATCTTTGCGTTGTTTGTATCTGTGAACTGCTGGACTTCTGCAGCTTTCCTCTCTCATCACTCATCCTGCATTCTCCTTAGTTCAGACTGGGCCTTGCTCTGTAGGTACTTAAACCTATCTTTCTTTGAGATGGAAGTGAATTCATTCTGCCATTCAACAAATGCTTTCTGCTTGTCACAGGAGTTTGGAGATGTCCTTGTTGTTCTCATCGAACCAATCCTAGTGTTCCCTTTTCTTTGGCCCCAGCACAGATTTAGCTCTCATTCTACTGAACAGACTCATTGCAAACATATCTGAGGAGAATCTGCCAGAAGCGCAGTTTGGTTTCAGACCAGGTCATAGTACTATGGACATAATCTTTTTTGTAAGGCAGGTCCAGGAAAAATGTCTAGAGCAGAACATGGATCTGTATGCAGTTTTCATAGATTTGACCAAAGCTTTTGATACGGTCAACAGAGAGGGTCTATGGGCCTATGGGCTATTCTACACAAACTGGACTGCCCAAGAAAGTGCATACAAATCATCCGTCTGTTCCATGACCATATGACAGTGCAAGTACTCGCCAGTGGTGACTTTTCCGATGCATTTGAAATCTCAAATGGAGTGAAGCAAGGCTGTGTACTTGCTCCAGTGCTGTTCAATTTGTTCTTTGCTTGTGTTCTCAGCCATGCAACAAGGGACTTGGATCAGGGGATATACATCTGCTACCTACTCGATGGCTCCCTCTTTGATCTTCGAAGACTCAATGCTAAGACCAAGATGCTGGAGAGGCTTCTTCTTGAGGTACTTTTTGCAGATGACTGCGCCTTGATGGCTCATAGATATCAGGTCATTGTTGATAGATTTTCTGAAGCAGCCCAGCTCTTTAGCCTCACCATCAGTCTCGGGAAGACAGAAATCTTGTTCCAGCCAGCACCTCATTCCAATGCTCCAGTGCCAGCCATCTTCATCCATGGCATACAGTTGAAAAATGTGGATCAATTCAAGTATTTGAGCAGTACCCTCTCAAATGTCGGTTCCCTTGATAAGGAAATCTCCTCCAGAATTAGTAAAGCCAGCCAGGTCCTTGGTCGACTTCGAACAGAAGTTCTTAACCAACACAACATCTGTTTCTCCACCAAATTGAAGATCTACAGTGCAGTGATTCTAACGTCTCTCCTGTATGAATCTGAGATGTGGACTCTTTATAGACGTCACATTAAACAGCTTGAGCAATTTCACATGCGCTCCCTCCGTTCAATAATGAGCATTTGCTGGCAGGAATATTAAAGTCCTTGAGAGAGCAAACACAACCAGCATTGAGGAAATTTTATTGAGAACATAACTTAGGTGGACCAGGCATGTCATCAGAATGGAAGACCACTGTCTCCCAAAACAGATCTTGTTTGGGGAGCTGAGTCAGGGCAAAAGAAAGAAGGGTTGTCCGTATAAGCACTTCAAAGATAATCTGACGAATCATGAAATTATCTCCAGGCTGCATGTGAAAGGCACCACAGAGCTGCATAATCAAACGTCATAGATACAGACTTCCCATGCCCTCAGTGCGGTTGATTCTGTGCATCAGGATTCGGAGTCATATGCGTAGCCATATATAAGAACTACGACAATATCGTTGTCATCACCAGAGATGGACTACCAATAATACTGATTAGATTTGTGGATGATACAAAGATTAGTAGAGTGATAAAAAATGACAAGGACAGGATAGTCATATGGAGTGAAGTGGATTGCTAGGTAAACTGGGCCCATTCAAACAAAATGTTATAACAAAGACAAATGGAAGGTCATATCTCTAGAAACAAAGAAAACAGCCCCTATTACAGAATGGGGGATTGTATCCCCGAAATCAGTGACTCTGAAAAGGATTTAAGGGTCATAGTGGACAAGCAACTGAACATGGGCTCCCAGTGTGATGCTGTGGCAAAAGGGTCTAATGCGATCCTTAGGTGTATAGGGAAGTAGTGAGTAAAAGTGGGGTGGTGATTTTATTTCTGTATACAGTATTGGTGAGATTGATACTGGAATGAAATTCTATGGCCTGTTTTATACAAGAGTTCAGATTAAATGATCCAATAGTCCCATTTGGCCTTAAAATCTATGAAAAACTTGTCCTAATGCAAAAAGAACGAGGAGTACTTGTGGCACCTTAGAGACTAACACATTTATTTGGGCATAAGCTTTCATGGGCCAAAACCCACTTCATAGGATGCATACAGTGGAAAATACAGTAGGAAGATATATATACACAGAGAACATAAAAAAATGGGTGTTGCCATACCAACTATAACGAGACTCATCAATTAAGGTGAGCTATTATCATGCATCCGATGAAGTGGGTTTTAGCCCACGAAAGCTTATGCCCAAATAAATGTGTTAGTCTCTAAGGTGCCACAAGGACTCCTCGTTCTTTTCGCTGATACAGACTAACACGACTACCTGAAACTTGTCCTAATGTATTTCCTTACTTTAGGCAATTGGTGATGCAGAGAAGTTGGTGGAGACTCTACGTCTGGCTGCTGAGAAAGCAGAGGAGAAACTGTCCCTGGCCAGGCTCAGGTTGCGAGAACAGACTCAGGAAGGTAGGTTTAGGCCTTGGTCATGAACTGCTTGATAGAGTTAAATTGGGGGAAGAGGGAGGTTCTTGATCAGGACCCAGGTGCATCTATAGTTCTTTGAGTCTTTGTTCATATGGATCCTACTCATGGTGTGCACGTGCTCCATGAATCTGAGATTGAAATCTTTTAACTAGGTAGGAAAGTTTCTCTACAATGAGCCACTAGTCAGAACAAAAAGAACCCCAAGATCCTGCCAGCTGGGTACAAGACACTTCATAAACTAACTATATTAATTATTAAGACTAAAACTGTTAGAAAAAATGATAGTAAATGTAGAGACAGTGGACAGATAGTGTTGAGTTCTATCTCACTACTATGGGTGGTTAAGAGGGAACTGAAATGCAGTCAGTGCTGCTCTGCCCTATCTGACCTCAGATGTGTTGCTGGAGAGACCTTGCTTGCGAGCAGCCTCTGGCCCACGAGAGACTTTGTCTGGGGTGGAGGATACAATACAACTTTGTTGTTATGTCTTTTATAGTCCTAAGCATATTTTCAAACCTTGTCACCTACATTTGGTGCTTAAATCTTGTATTTGAGCTCAAATATCCAATGTAGGCCCTTAAATCCCAGTATGAGAAACCAAATAGCGGATTTGATCACAGTCTATAAGTAGCTACATGCGGAACAGAAATTACTGGCCTTTATGCAAGAGTTACTGACTGATGTTCCATGGCCTGTATTATACAGAAAGTCAGATTAGATTATTCCAATGTTCTTTTCTGGCTTTATAATCTATGTGTCTATGAAGATTCAAATCTCCAAAGGCCATAAACACCAAGGAGGAAGAGGAAATGTTTAGAGTAGTCCAAGTAGGTATACCTAGAGCAATAGAATGAAATTAAGAAAGGGAGAAGTTAGGTTAATATCTGGGAAATTTTCCTGACTGTGAGTGTTATTAGGCTATGGACTCATCTTTCAAGGGAAGTGGCAGCATGGTAATACAAAAAACAATAATAGTTTCTACTGAAGGGCCTTGCGCCACTTTCCTTGGAAGTACTTAACCATTCAACATTAATGTTCTTGCTGTGTTTTGTGTAGAATAGATAATGCTATTCAGTGCTTTCTCTATCCTTTACTAGGGGTGGGGGATGAATTCCAAGGGGTGAAGTGCTCCGTACAAGAGCTTGATGATGTGCTATTGAAGGATGTGGGAGGCAAAATCCATTCAGATGGACGGTGAGTTAGAAAAGACAATGGTCATACAGATATTGCCCTTGCTGTCATGTTTGTATCCAGCAGAAATGTCTTCACAATAATGCTGCCTCCCTCAACACCAAGGAAGAGAGCCTTCGCAAAGGGGCTGACCTAAACGTATTGATACGCCTCTTGCCATTAAGCAGCCCTGATGTAGTGGGCTGTTGGACTAGTACCATTATATCCCATGGTGAAGAAGGCCCTTTTATTGTTGGTATTAATAATTCTATTATTTATTTGTTAAATGCATGAAATCTGCTCAGCTTTGGTACAAGACACAAAATTATTGTATTCCCTGATCACCTTACAACCTAAAGAAAGAGAGAAAAATGGAGAAGAGGGAAACCCAAAGGAGGGATGAGACATATGGAGAGGCTTTATTTTAGACTCACTTCTAGGAATCACATAAGAAGAAGATTTTTAAGGAGGGATCATCTCCTTGGTGCCACCAGTGTTACCTGGGGTTTCTCAGAACCCAAAGCAGGGGTAACGTAACTGTTTCTCTCCAGGCAGTGTCAGGAATAAATCAATGGGAACACAGCGCTTCCGTCTGATAAATGATTGATACAAGCAAGCATGCTCTTATCTAAAACTACTATTTATTAGATATTAAGCGCACACACGCAATAGGTTTAAGACATCCCAGATATAGTTACCCACAGTCTGAGATGGTTTCAAGTGACCACCAGCCGGGCTTCCAGGGGCCCTCTTTCTGTCCAGCTGACAGGGAGTTTAGATGTCATCTCCTTGTCCAAAGGAAAGTCCCTTGGACTGCTCAGGGGTATTTATTTTTACCTAATCTTTTATAGCTATCTCTAACAAAGCACATAACCTATAGTGACTCCCCTAGTGGGTCAGCATCATAATCTCTACTGGGTCACCAATTCTCCTAATTTCAGCAAACTATTTATTACCTCAAAACATTTCTAATATTTCCAGCCATAACAACAATACGTCAGGGGCACCTAAAACCAAGGTTGCTTGTCACTCATTTTCTTCCATAACTTTCTGTCCCATCTTCCCATTCTGATTAACAAACGGCAAGTATGCAGCTGTCTGACCTTGTCTCGCAAAGGCCTAAGATTATTCCTAGCTATGTGATGTTTGGTTTTCAACTGGCAGTGGCTGAACATACAAAATTGCTTACTGCAGTACTGTCAGGTTCTGGGCTACACGCAGGAATGTCAAATTCCGGGGTAACACCAGGATCCTACATGGAGGGCTGGAGGAAGTGTCTGGTTGTTGCTAGTTCTCCAGCAGGTGGGGGGAATATTTGCTGGTTGTACTGGGTTTTGGTATTAGGTCTTTCAGCTCTAGTTCAGATGCTTAGTTCCCTGTCCCCACTAATGATGGGTGTCTGTCTCATCTTCACATACAGATGGCCATTAATCATTGATTCATCTGGGCAGGCTGCAACTTTCCTGCGGTATCGAGACACAAATTACTTGAATACACTGAACCCAAACGATATGAACATAGAGACCATTCGACTGGCCTTGCTGGGGGCCCTCCGGTAGGTGGCAGAGTACCAGGAATGGGAGGGCAGGATGACAGGCTTGGACACAGCATAGGTTGGTGTTCCTGATAATCTCAGAGTGCGCGTAGTGAGCTGGATGAATAAACCATTAGCTGGTAGTGCCTGTGGCTGTGAGGGAGTGAGTTGCTTTTTGATACCCTCTGCCAACTCTGCACTTCCAGTAGCTGCACTTCCTTCACAGTTAGCACTTCTGGTCTTTATTCGTGAAAGGGACTGCTGGCTGAGTGAGGGGCCTTTTCTCCCCAGTTCCCTTCCCACATTGTGCTAAAGGGAAGGCTGCCCATGCATGTAATGCTTGAGACCCGTCATTATTAAGAGAGAGAGAGAGATTGTTTTGTCTATCTTTTGTACCAAGGACCTTGGACTCTCCCGTAGTACATATGATCAACCATTCAGACCTCTGTCCTTAGGTATGGAAAGCCAGTGGTGTTTGACATGATGGAAGTGAACATGTTTGATGCCGTGAAGAGGCAGTTGGAGGGAATAGAGTCTGGACTGGCAGAGGCAATTCTGAGCAAGCAGATACTGCAGAATGAAAGGTAAGAATTTGTGGGTATGGTAAACCCTATGATCTTCAATGGAGAAATGGCACCTCTTCCAACCAAACCCTATTCTCTCCCAGACTGGGGCCAAGGGAATGGCATATTCCTACACCCCATATCAGCCCTATCCCCTCCCAGGCTGGGAAGCCAGGGAGAAGGCTGAGTACCTCTACCCCAGACCCCTATTTCCCACCATTCTCAGATACTAATGTTATGAGGGCGAGGGCCAAATAAGTATCTAGCTGTAGATACCTAGGGGTGAGGGACTGGCACCTCCAGCCCTTCGGCCTTCTCCCCTTATAATTCGGGGGAAAGGCCAAAAGATTGTCGGAATATTTATCCTTTTCAAGCCCAGGGATGAGACTGTCATCTCAACCACCCCAACACTGGCCTGTAACAGTCCAGGGTAGGGTTTGAGAAATTCCTGCACCCTAAGTAAAGTTTTCTGCAAATGCTTCTCTTGATGCCCAATCAGGTGTATGAACTGCACTATTCAATCAAGGCTGCCTTTGACTCTGAAACCTAACAATGACTTTTAAAATGTCAGCTTTGTTAACTGTTTTGTCACTGTAACAGAGACATCCAATAAATGGGCTATCTTGTAATCACAAGTTCAAACCTCTGCCATGTCTCTTGAGTATCAAAACCACCAGCTTCCCTGTCAGGGTTCCCCCCCCACACACTCTGAACTCTGGGGTACAGATGTGGGGACCCGCATGAAAGACCCCCTAAGTTTATATTCTACCAGCTTAGGTTAATAACTTCCCCAAGGGACAAATTCCTTGTCCTTGTCCTTGGACGGTATTGCTGCCACCACCAAGTGATTTACATGAAATTTCAGGGAAGGGTCACTTGGAATCCCTATCCCCCCAAAATATCCCTCCAAGCCCCTTCACCCCCTTTCCTGGGGAGGCTTGAGAATAATATACCAACTAATTGAATTAGCAATGCGAGTACAGACCAGACCCTCTGTCTTCAGGACACTGAAAATCAATCAGGTTCTTAAAAGAAGAACCTTATTTAAAAAGAAAAAAGTAAAAGAATCACACCTGCAAAATCAGAATGTAAGGTAACTTTACAGGGTAAATAAAAAGATTTAAAACACAGAGGATTCCACTCTGGCTCAGCTTCACAGTTACAAAAACAGGAATAAAACTACCTCTGTAGCATAGGAAAATTCACAAGCTAAAACGAAAGATAACCTAACACATTTCCTTGCCTACTTACAATTTCTATGGTTTTAGATGGATTATTCCAGGTATATTTTCAGGAGATGTCGTACCTGCTTGGCTTCTCTCTCTGTCCGGAGAGGGAACAACCAAGAAAGAGCAAACAAAACCTTCCCCCTCCAGTTTTGAAAGTATCTTTTTTCCTCATTGGTCCTTCTAGTCAGGTGCCAACTAGGTTATTTGACCTACTTAACCCCTTACAGGTAAGGCGATTCAGTATAGCTGTCAAGGAGGGGTTTTATGCTACCCTTCTTTCTATATTTATGACATTCCCCTAATAGCTTATAGGATGTATTGTCAATGTTCTGGGGAATATCATGGTCCTGATGTGTAGAAGGGGCTCTATAAATATGTCAGACAAAAAAGAATAATCAGGGATGGTGAGCTGGTAATGGAAGATGATAGGGAAGCAGAGCTGCTCAATGCCTTCTTTGCTTCAGTCTTCACACACAAAAATAATGTGCCCAGACAACCAACGATGTTATCATAGACAATAAAGGGGAAGGGATGCAGATCAGGATAAGCAAAGAACATGTCAGAGGTCTTTTGACTAGTTTGAATGTATTATATAGTCAGCAGGGCCTGATGGTATTCGCCCCAAGATGCTGAAGGAATTAACTGAAGAACTCTTGGAGCTGCTTGAAATAATATTGCAAATTCTTCTTTGAGTGATGTCCCCTTGGGTGCTCCACTGTAGGTGTCGTATATATAGCGCTGTGCGGTCCGACCACCCTCAGTTCCCTCTCTACCACCTGCAGTCTGGAACAGAACACTTAGCAGAGCCCACATTGTTATTTAGATAGTATCTTACCTGTTTTTCTTCTCATAGTTGTTAGTTCCTTACTTTCCCTTTTCTGTTTCTTCCTCCTAAAACAACAAAAAATAAGTATTAGTTCGTTCTCCTGTTTTCCCTCCTTCCCCTTAGGGAAGCTACATCCTCATCCTTATGCCTGGTTCACCCGGGTTTAAGTGGTGTGTCTCGTGCAGAGCCGCCTTCTCTATAACGGACAGCAACGCAAAGTGTATCTGCTGCCTAGGAGTGGGACACGTTCCTCAGAAGTGTTCCCATTGCCTGGGTTTGAAGCCGAGAGCCAGAAAGAACATGGACCTTAAACTCAAATTAATTCTAGGGCTGTTGAGTGATTAAAAAAATTAATCACAATTAATCGTGCTGTTAAACAATAATAGAATACCATTTTTATAAATATTTTTGGATGTTTTCTACATTTTCAAATATATTGATTTCAATTACAACACAGAATATAAAGTGTACAGTGATCACTTTATTTATTATAAATATTTGCACAGTAAAAATAAAATAGTATTTTTCAATTCAGTTAATACAAGTTTTGTAGTGCAATCTCTTTATCATTAAAGTTGAACTTAGAAATGTAGAATTATGTACCAAAAATAACTGCATTAAAAAATAAAACGATGTAAAACTTTAGAGCCTACAAGTCCACTCAGTCCTACTTCTTGTTCAGCCAATCACTCAGACAAACAAGTTTGTTTACATTTGCAGGAGATAATGCTGCCCACTTCTTGTTTACAATGTCACCTGAAAGTGACAACAGGGGTTCGCATGGCATTGTTGTAGCTGGCGTTGCAAGATATTTGTGTCAGATGCGCTAAAGATTCATATGTCCCTTCATGCTTCAACCAGCATTCCAGAGGACATGCGACCGTGCTGTGGAAGAAACGAACTCAGAGACAGCTTTATTCAGGACATGCAATTGCAAGGGAAGAACACAGCTGACAGAGAGCATCTCTGCCTCAGTTTCTTCAAAGTACAAGCAATATCACACAAGCATTTATACATTTTAGTGGCATGCATTAATTAAAAACATCTGCAGTTTGTTTATGTTCTGTCCTGCCCATTCCTGTATTTTCTCACTTCTGTTCTCAAAACATCGCTATCTCAAGGCTGGGTCACACTGACTCTACTCTGCTGTCTTCCCACCCGCTTCTGACATGAGCCCTGTTTCTACAGGTCTCGCAATATTAATCTAAGACTTAGCATGACAGTTGCTCTGTTTCTTACTACTGAGAGGCCTATATTTAAATCCTTTAACCCTGTTTCCACAATGCTGATGATGGGTTCTGCTTGATAACGATTCAAAGCAGTGCAGACCAATGCATGTTTATTGTCATCATCTGAGTCCAATGTCACCAGCAGAAGGTTGATTTTCTTTTTTGGTCGTTCGGGTTCTGTAGTTTCTGCATCAGAGTGTTGCTCTTTTAAGACTTTTGAACATGCTCCACGCCTCGTACCTCTCAGATTTTGGAAGGCATTTCATATTCTTAAATCTTGGATCGAGTGCTGTAGCTATCTTTAGAAATTTCACACTGTTACTTTCTTTGCGTTTTGTCAAATCTGCAGTGAAAGTGTTCTTAAAACGAACAACATGCTGGGTTATCATCCGAGACTGCTATAACATGGAATATATGGCAGAATGCAGGTAAAACACAGAGCAGGAGACATACAATTCTCCCCCAAGGAGTTCAGTCACAAATTTAATTAATGCATTTTTTTTAATGAGCATCATCAGCATGGAAGCATGTCCTCTGGAATGGTGGCCAAAGCATGAAGGGGCATATGAATGTTTAGCATATCTGGCACGTAAATACTTTGCAATGTCGTCTACAAAAGTGCCATGTGAACATCTGTTCTCACTTTCAGGTGACATTGTAAATAAGAAGTGGGCAGCATTATGTCCCATAAATCTAAACAAACTTGAGTCAACATGAGTCAACAATGCAATGCTGCTGCAAAAAAATACCAAATGCAATTTTGGGTTGCATTAACAGAGTTATAGCATGCAAGTCACAGGAGGTGATTGTAATGCTCTACTTGGCTCTGGTTAGACCTCAGCTGAAGTACTGTCTCCAGTTTTGGTCACAACTATATCGAAAGGATGTAGAGAAATGGAAAGGATCCAGAGGTGAGTGATACAGATGATCAAAGGGATGGAATTCAAGGCATACAAGCAACAGCTAAAGGAACTGGATATGTTTAGTTTAGAAAAGAGGAGACTGAGGAGGGATATGATAGCAGTCTTCAAATACTTGAAAGGCTGCTATAAAAAAGACAGGAAAAAAATTGTTCTCTTGGTGTAGAGGGCAGGATAAGAGGCAGTGGATTCAAACTACAGCAGAGCAGATTAGATTAAACCTCAAGAAAAACTTCCTGCCTGTAGGAACAGTAGAATAATGGAACAAACTGCCTAGGGAAGTCATGGAAGCTCCTTCACTGGAGATTTTCAAAAAGAGGCTGGAAGTAATCTGTCTCAGACACAACAAATCCTGCATCGTGGCTGGGGGTGGGGGGAGTGTTAAACTAGATCAGAGATTCTCAACCTTTTCAGGCTACTGTACCCCTTTCAGGAGTCTGATATGCCTTACGTGCCCCAAATTTCACCTTTCAAAAACTACTTGCTTACAAAATCAGACATAAACATACAAAAGTGTGACAGCACACTATTACTGAAAAATTGCTTACTTTCTGATTTTTACCATATAATTATAAAATAAATCAATTGGAATATAAATATTGTACTTACATTTCAGTTTATATTATATAGAGCAAAATAAACAAGTAATTGTATGAAATTTTAGTTTGTACTGACTTTGCTACTGCTTTTTATCTAGCCTGTTGTAAAACTAGGCAGATATCTAGGTGAGTTGATGTACCTCCTGGAAGACCTCTGAGTATCCCCAGGGGTACATGTACCCCTGGTTGAGAACCACTGGACTAGATGACCCTTGCAGTCCCTTTTAACCTTATGGTTCTGTGATTCTATAATTCTATGTCCTGCTACTCTTCCTCCTGGGGCTCTTCTCCTTATCCGTACAAAGCCCTACAATGTCCATATTGGGCTCCTTGGAGACGATAGAGGGAACATCCTTCTCAGGTGCCTGTCAGAGAGAGAGAGAGAGTGCATAGTGACTGTCCAGTTTGGCCAATGTACATAGCAGAGGGGCATTGCTGGCATATGATGGCATATCTAACATTGGTGGACGTGCAGGTGAATGAGCCAGTGATGTTGTAGCTGATCTGGTTAGGTCCTGTGATGGTGTTGCTGGTGTAGATATGTGGGCAGAGTTGGCATCGAGGTTTGTTGCATGGGTTGGTTCCTGAGTTAGAGTCATCACAGGACCTAACCGCAAGAGAATAAATGGACACAAGTCAGATATCAGGAATGGCAATATACAAAAAGCTGTAGGAGAACACTTCAACCTCCCTGGCCACACAATAGCAGATGTAAAGGTAGCCATCTTACAGCAAAAAAACGTCAGGACCAGACTCCAAAGAGAAACTGCTGAGCTCCAGTTCATTTGCAAATTTGACACCATCAGATCAGGATTAAACAAAGACTGTGAATGGCTATCCAACTACAGAAGCAGTTTCTCCTCCCTTGGTGTTCACACCTCAACTGCTAGCAGAGCACCTCACCTCCCTGATTGAACTAACCTCGTTATCTCCACACTGATTTATACCTGCCTCTGGAGATTTCCATTACTTGTATCTGAAGAAGTGAGGTTCTTACCCACGAAAGCTTATGCTCCCAATACTTCTGTTAGTCTCAAAGGTGCCACAGGACCCTCTGTTGCTATTTGCCATTTTGTTGCCCAATCACTTAGTTTTGTGAGATCTTTTTGAAGTTCTTCACAGTCTGCTTTGGTCTTAACTATCTTTAGCAGTTTAGTATCATCTAGGGATAGGATGCAGAGGGACCTAGACAAATTAGAGGATTGGGCCAAAAGAAACCTGATGAGGTTCAACAAGGACAAGTGCAGAATCCTGCACTTAGGACGGAAGAATCCCATTCACTATTACAGACTAGGGACCGAGTGGCTAGGCAGCAGTTCTGCAGAACAGGACCTAGGAGTTACAGTGAACGAGAAGCTGGATATGAGTCAACAGTGTGCCCTTGTTGCCAAGAAGGCTAATGGCATTTTGGGCTGTATAAGTAGGGGCATTGCCAGCAGATTGAGGGACGTGATCATTCCCCTCTATTCGACCTTGGTGAGGCCTCACCTGGAGTACTGTGTCCAGTTTTGGGCCCCACACTACAAGAAGGATGTGGAAAAATTGGAAAGAGTCCATCGGAGGGCAACAAAAATGATTAGGGGGCTGGAGCACATGACTTATGAGGAGCGGCTGAAGGATCTTGGCTTACTTAGTCTGCAGAAGAGAAGAATGAAGGGGGATTTTATAGCTGCTTTCAACTACCTGAAAGGGAGTTCCAAAGGGGATGGATCTAGACTGTTCTCAGTGGTGGCAGATGACAGAACAAGGAGCAATGGTCTCAAGTTGCAGTGGGGGAGGTCCAGGTTGGATATTAGGAAACACTATTTCACTAGGAGGATGGTGAAGCACTGGAATGCGTTACCTAGGGAGGTGGTGGAATCTCCTTCCTTGGAGGTTTTTAAGGCCCGGCTTGACAAAGCCCTGGCTGGGATGATTTAGTTGGGAATTGGTCCTGCTTTGAGCAGGGGGTTGGACTAGATGACTTCCTGAGGTCCCTTCCAACCCTGATATTCTATGATTCTATGATTTTATGATTGCCTTGAAGTTAGGCTGACTGATTTATAATTCCCTCCGTCCTCTTTGTTTCTCTTTTTAATATAGGTACTATGTTTGCCTTCTTCAGTCCTCTGGGACCTCATCCATCCTGTATGAATTATCAAAGATAATTGCTAATGATTCAGAGAATGCTTCAGCTAGTTCCTTAAGTACTCTAGGGTGAATTTCATCAGGCCGTGCCAACCTGAATACATCTCACTTATCTTAGTTTGTATCTGCGAAGAGCATATTATCCTGATAATTAGTAGAAAGGATCCATAAGGAAAATGTACAGTTTAAAGTGGAAAAGATTTGTTTCTTGGTGTGACCATCATGAACTTCTACCATTAGAGTATCAACTACCTGACATTTTGGGCTATATACTTTCACTGAAGAACTCTTGTCTCTCACTCTGTTTTCTCAGGGTACTCTTGGTGGTCATTAGTGCCTTCCACCCACATATAGTCATTCTTCAGTATTTTCCCATCCTACCACATCTAGATTTCTAAGTGTATTTCCACTTGTTGTAGAACATTGGACCTTCGTTTACTATTAACAGAT
This sequence comes from Trachemys scripta elegans, assembly GCF_013100865.1. NCBI lineage: Eukaryota > Metazoa > Chordata > Testudines > Emydidae > Trachemys > Trachemys scripta. Next base: position 282,475,644 of record NC_048299.1, on the reverse strand, counting down.
CTTACAGCATCAGCCTTCAAACCACTGGCTTCATGTCCTTTCCTTCACCTATGAATGAATACTGTCTTTCTTGTAGCAACAATATCAGCAAGAAAAGTGGGAGGGTTAAGAGCTCTTATGATTGACCATCCTTGTATAGTTTTTCTCCAAGACAACGTCTCCCTCAGGCCACACCCTAAGCTAATATCCAAGATTGTGTCTGAATTCCATCTAAATCAGATTATCCTTTTACCCAGATTGTCTGAATCCTCACACTAATAGGGATGAGGCCAGGTTGCTTTAGTCCTTTACCTCCAGAGAACAAAACCATTTAGATCCTCCCTGAGACTTAGTTTCATTCGCTGAGAGAACAAAAGATTCACATAGGGACAAGCATTTGAAGAAGAAAGAAAAGTTACTTCTCTGGACAGTAATTAGAAGAAGCAGGGATCCTCAATCCAGACCTTACAATTCGGCCAGATACAGAAATAGACCATCTTGACAATGCCAGACACAACTACAACAAGCAGCGTCCTAAACATCAGGAAACAAACCACAGTTTTGAAGGCTTGGTCACCTTAACACCAGCACCTACCTGCCTATTTGGTCACTGTCTACAGCGTTTTTACCAAGCTTGGGAGTATATTACACAAGACTATTGGGTCTTAGAAATAGTTCAGTTGTGCTATGCCATCCCTTTTACTTCTTGCCCCCCTACCTCTGCAGGGACCCTTCTCATGAGCACCTTCTAAGACGGGAAGTAGATCATCTACTACAGCTAGGTGCCGTGGAACCAATACTAACACAATACAGAGGGAAAGATTTTTATTCCCACTATTTCCTGACTCAGAAGAAAAGTGGTGGATGGTGACCAATACTAGACCTACGAAAACTCAACTAATTTGTATGCTCCCAAAAATTCAAGATGGTGACCTTAGGCACAATAAGCCCAGCGCTGGAACAGGGGAACTGGTTTTGAGCCCTCAACCTACAAGATACATATTTCCACATCTCAATACATCCAACTCACAGCCGATTCCTCCGATTCACAGTGGAACACGACCACTTCCAATACAGAGTGCTCCCATTTGGACTGTCCACTGCACCAAGGGTGTTCACCAAAATCCTTGCAGTAGTCTCAGCCCACCTGTGCGAACAAGGAATCATATTTTTCCCATACCTAGACGATTGCCTTATCAAAGGACACTCATACACAGAGGCATAAACAATCACATGACTGACCATCAACCTCTTCATAAGACAGGGGTTGCAAATAAACTTTCAGAAATCCATATTGACACCCACACAACAACTGGAATTCATCGGGGCACACCTGGACTCAATTCAAGACAGAGCCTCATGCCAGCTTCCTAGCCATCAAACATCTCATAGACACCATCTCCATCTGTCCACGAATCAAGGCACGCCAGATTACACATGCGGTGTCTTCAGGGCTGGCAGCGTTCAGTATACAAACCCACCAAACGCAGCCTCAACATTATGGTAACATCAGCGACCAATGTTTTAGTATCCTACAATGGTGGAAAAGACCGGAGAACATCTACGTAGGTGTTCCCTTTCACCACAGACCTCCTTCAGTCATAATCACAACAGAGGCCTCCCTACTGGGCTGAGGGGCACACCTTGACTACCACATGACACAAGGCAGGTGGACGACATTGGAAGCGTCTTCACATAAATTTGCTAGAACTCAGAGCAATAAGTTACACCTGTCTTCACTTCCTACCACTCATAAGAAACGAATGAATTTGAGCGATGACAGACACTGTTGCATACATGTTCTACATCAACAGACAAGGGCGGGGGCTGATCCCATTCTCTAGGCATTGAAGCCATGAGACAATGGAACTGGTGTATCCAGCAGCACATTGACAGCTCAGCTGCTTACTTACCAGGATGCCAAAACACCGCTGCCAACACACTAAGCAGATGGTTTTCACAGGAGACCACAAATGCCCGCTACACAAGACCAGGGACGACAAAGCCACAAACATCTTGATTGCCCTAGCATGGCCCAGACAGACCTGGTATCCTTAGTTGCTGTGTATGTCAAATCATCCTCCATGAACTCTTCCAATGAGGACAGACCTCCTCTCACAGGCCGACGGTCAGATCCTCCATCCACAACTGGTGAAACTCCATCTGAAAGCATGGCTCCCCCATGGTTCCAATTACACAAGTTAACCTGTTCGGAGCAGGCAGTAGCGGATTTAGAGTTAGTGGGGCCCTGTGTGCAGCTTCATTCTCCCCCTCCCCCAGGACCCAGCCAAGAAAAAGAACATTCTCTCTTATCTCCCCATGTTTTTCATTATTTTTTTCCTTCATCCTCCCCCTATATTATAAGTAAGGGGAAGTAAATGACAATGAAGTGAGGTACCTTGATTGGGGCAGGTGGTTGCGGTGCAGGAGTGTCAAGGCTGCTTCCCCACTCTGAACTTTAGAGTACAAATGTGGGGGCCTGCATGAAAACTTCTAAGCTTAACTACCAGCTTAGATCTGATCCGCTGCCACCACTCCCAAAGTGCTAATTCCCTTCCCTGGGTAGCCTTGAGAGACTCTTCACCAATTCCCTGGTGAATACAGATCCAACCCCTTGGATCTTAAAACAAGGAGAAATTAACCATCCCCCCCCTCCTTTCTCCCACCAACTCCCTTGGATCTAAAAACAAGTAAAAATCAATCAGGTTCTTAAAAAGAAGGCTTTTAATTAAAGAAAAAGGTAAAAATCATCTCTGTAAAATCAGGATGGAAAATAACTTTACAGGGTAATCAAACTTAAAGAGTCCAGAGGATCCCCCTGTAGCCTTAGGTTCAAAGTTACAGCAAACAGAGATAAACACTCTAGCAAAAAGGTACATTTACAAGTTGAGAAAACAAAGATAAAAACTAACACGCCTTGCCTGGCTGTTTACTTACAAGTTTGAAATATGAGAGACTTGTTCAGAAAGATTTGGAGAACCTGGATTGATATCTGGTCCCTCTCAGTCCCAAGAGCGAACAACCCCCAAAAAGCACAAACAAAAGCCTTCCCCCCACCAAGATTTGAAAGTATCTTGTCCCCTTATTGGTCCTTTGGGTCAGGTGTCAGCCAGGTTACCTGAGCTTATTCATAGATTCATAGATTCAAGGACTGGAAGGGACCTCGAGAGGTCATCGAGTCCAGTCCCCTGCCCACATGGCAGGACCAAATACTGTCTAGACCACCCCTGATAGACATTTATCTAACCTACTCTTAAATATCTCCAGAGATGGAGATTCCACAACCTCCCTAGGCAATTTATTCCAGTGTTTAACCACCCTGACAGTTAGGAACTTTTTCCTAATGTCCAACCTAGACCTCCCTTGCTGCAGTTTAAACCCATTGCTTCTTGTTCTATCCTTAGAGGCTAAGGTGAACAAGTTTTCTCCCTCCTCCTTATGACACCCTTTTAAATACCTGAAAACTGCTATCATGTCCCCTCTCAGTCTTCTCTTTTCCAAACTAAACAAACCCAGTTCTTTCAGCCTTCCTTCATAGGTCATGTTCTCAAGACCTTTAATCATTCTTGTTGCTCTTCTCTGGACCCTTTCCAATTTCTCCACATCTTTTTTAAAATGCGGTGCCCAGAACTGGACACAATACTCCAGCTGAGGCCTAACCAGAGCAGAGTAGAGCGGAAGAATGACTTCTCGTGTCTTGCTCACAACACACCTGTTAATGCATCCCAGAATCATGTTTGCTTTTTTTGCAACAGCATCACACTGTTGACTCATATTTAGCTTGTGGTCCACTATAACCCCTAGATCCCTTTCTGCCGTACTCCTTCCTAGTCAGTCTCTTCCCATTCTGTATGTGTGAAACTGATTTTTTCTTCCTAAGTGGAGCACTTTGCATTTGTCTTTGTTAAACTTCATCCTGTTTAACTCAGACCATTTCTCCAATTTGTCCAGATCATTTTGAATTATGACCCTGTCCTCCAAAGTAGTTGCAATCCCTCCCAGTTTGGTATCATCCGCAAACTTAATAAGCGTACTTTCTATGCCAATATCTAAGTCGTTGATGAAGATATTGAACAGAGCCGGTCCCAAAACAGACCCCTGCGGTACCCCACTCGTTACGCCTTTCCAGCAGGATTGGGAACCATTAATAACAACTCTCTGAGTACGGTTATCCAGCCAGTTATGCACCCACCTTATAGTAGCCCCATCTAATTTGTATTTGCCTAGTTTATCGATAAGAATATCATGCGAGACCGTATCAAATGCCTTACTAAAGTCTAGGTATACCACATCCACCGCTTCACCCTTATCCACAAGGCTCGTTATCCTATCAAAGAAAGCTATCAGATTGGTTTGACATGATTTGTTCTTCACAAATCCATGCTGGCTGTTCCCTATCACCTTACCACCTTCCAAGTGTTTGCAGATGATTTCCTTAATTACTTGCTCCATTATCTTCCCTGGCACAGAAGTTAAACTAACTGGTCTGTAGTTACCTGGGTTGTTTTTATTTCCCTTTTTATAGATGGGCACTATATTTGCCCTTTTCCAGTCTTCTGGAATCTCTCCCGTCTCCCATGACTTTCCAAAGATAATAGCTAGAGGCTCAGATACCTCCTCTATTAGCTCCTTGAGTATTCTAGGATGCATTTCATCAGGCCCGGGTGACTTGCAGGCATCTAACTTTTCTAAGTGATTTTTAACTTGTTCTTTTTTTATTTTATCTGCTAAACCTACCCCCTTCCCATTAGCATTCACTATGTTAGGCATTCCTTCAGACTTCTCGGTGAAGACCGAAACAAAGAAGTCATTAAGCATCTCTGCCATTTCCAAGTTTCCTGTTACTGTTTCTCCCTCTTCACTAAGCAGTGGGCCTACCCTGTCTTTGGTCTTCCTCTTGCTTCTAATGTATTGATAAAAAGTCTTCTTGTTTCCCTTTATTCCTGTAGCTAGTTTGAGCTCATTTTGTGCCTTTGCCTTTCTAATCTTGCCCCTGCATTCCTGTGTTGTTTGCCTATATTCATCCTTTGTAATCTGTCCTAGTTTCCATTTTTTATATGACTCCTTTTTATTTTTTAGATCATGCAAGATCTCATGGTTAAGCCAAGGTGGTCTTTTGCCACATTTTCTGTCTTTCCTAACCAGCGGAATAGCTTGCTTTTGGGCCCTTAATAGTGTCCCTTTGAAAAACTGCCAACTCTCCTCAGTTGTTTTTCCCCTCAGTCTTCATTCCCATGGGACCTTACCTATCAGCTCTCTGAGCTTACCAAAATCTGCCTTCCTGAAATCCATTGTCTCTATTTTGCTGTTCTCCCTTCTACCCTTCCTTAGAATTGCAAACTCTATGATTTCATGATCACTTTCACCCAGGCTGCCTTCTACTTTCACATTCTCAACGAGTTCCTCCCTATTTGTTAAAATCAAGTCTAGAACAGCTTCCCCCTTAGTAGCTTTTTCAACCTTCTGAAATAAAAAGTTGTCTCCAATGCAGTCCAAGAATTTGTTGGATAGTTTGTGCCCCGCTGTGTTATTTTCCCAACATATATCCGGATAGTTGAAGTCCCCCATCACCACCAAATCTTGGGCTTTGGATGATTTTGTTAGTTGCTTAAAAAAAGCCTCATCCACCTCTTCCACCTGGTTAGGTGGCCTGTAGTAGACTCCTAGCATGACATCTCCCTTGTTTTTTACCCCTTTTAGCCTAACCCAGAGACTCTCAACACTTCCGTCTCCTATGTCCATCTCTACCTCAGTCCAAGTGTGTACATTTTTAATATATAAGGCAACACCTCCTCCCTTTTTCCCCGTCTATCCTTCCTGAGCAAGCTGTACCCATCCACACCAACATTCCAATCATGTGTATTATCCCACCAAGTTTCAGTGATGCCAACAATGTCATAGTTGTATTTATTTATTAGCACTTCCAGTTCTTCCTGCTTATTCCCCATACTTCTCGCATTTGTATATAGGCATCTAAGATTCTGGTTTGATCTTTCCTCCCAGTTTTGTCCTGACCCTCCTTTCTCTCTGCCAATATAGCCCACACTCCCTCTCGTTTCCGACCCATCTCCCCGGTCTCCATGGTCCCCACTTACCTGTGGGCTTTGCTCACCTGTCCCCGTCGAACCTAGTTTAAAGCCCTCCTCACTAGGTTAGCCAGTCTGTGTCCAAATAGGGTCTTTCCCCTCCTCGAAAGGTGAACACCATCTCTGCCTAGCAGTCCTTCCTCAAATAGTATCCCGTGGTCTAGGAAGCCAAAGCCCTCCTGGCGACACCATCTTCGCAGCCAGGCATTCACCTCCATGATGCATCTGTCTCTGCCCGGGCCCCTACCTTTGACAGGAAGAATTGAAGAGAATACCACCTGCGCTCCAAACTCCTTCACCCGTACTCCCAGAGCCCTGGGGTTACTCCCCTTGTGCCGTAACTGAGGTTCTTTGAGCTGTGTCCCTGCTCGTCCCCTCTACTTTGGAGTTCGACACGAGGACTCTATGGTAGAGAAGGAACCGAAAGGGTCGGACCATGCGCGAGCTGAAGCGACTCCAATGGCATGCGTGGCCCGACCAGGCACTGGTACCGAAAATCTCCGCTCAACGGTGCCGGGACGCACTGTCACCTGAAGCGAAGTGGAGCACCCACCGCGACACACATCTCGAAGAACCTCAGTTACTGCACAAAGTGAGTAACCCTCTCTCCTGCTTTACCAAGCCCTCCTTGAAACCAAAACAGGATGGAAGTCCCAAGCTGATTCTCCATACAGGGGTTAGATCATAGACCCTGAGACTACCTAGGAAGGCCCTGGCATCAAGGAGTCATTAGCACTGATGCTCTGGATTGCTGTGTGTTGTGAGAGGCTACCGGTGTGGTGCTTCTGCTTTCTCCTGTTGATATCACTCGGCTGCGTGCGTGTGTTCCCTCTGTGTGCTGCCCCAGCTCTGCGCAGATAGCTGACACAGCAGACCCGACGAGAATCCCCAATAACCACAGAGTCTACTAAGATACAAAGGCACCTCGGCCAGGTTTATTGCGATCTCGGACACAATTGCAGTTCCCTGTAGGTTTCTAAGCCTCAATCAGGGCATACTACGAGAAAAGTGCCTCTTGGCAAGGACCCGGCTCAGTGGCGGGACTTTCCACTGCCCCCGTGGCCGGACAAAGACACCACCCCAGGGACACATTCTTATACACAGGTACAAACAAGTTACACATCACTCCTGACGTATTGAGGTGCAACCCCTCTACGTAGCAAGGTACAACCCCTCTACGTAATAAGGTGCCGCCTTTCACCTTGTACCTGTTGGTTCGATCAAAACAACTCTATCCATCATTTCACCCTTTTGCCCCTGTCATTGGGATGGGTCAGCCTGTTCCATGTTATCTGTGGAATGTTCCGGTATAGTGTGTCTTGGTACCATGTTTATACTGTAACTATGCAACATCAGCCCTTTCCTTGCCAACTTCTGTGAGCAGGGCCTGCCTCTTGCTCACAGCTTAACTTTGCTTTCTATGCTAGCAAAGCCTTGACCATTACTTTAGTTTGGTTCAGGCCTCATACTGGGCCTTCATTAGGCCTTTACTTACTACATTGCCTTCACTTACTACACTGTGTATTTCGCAGTGGCACTAATCCAGAACAGGACCTAAAAACGTCTTGGTCCTGGCTCAGAACTGGAAGTTAATTAAAATTGGAGGTTGGTAGCGCAGAACCCACAATAGTTTAATAAAATTCTCTTCTAAGAGGCCCTTCCCACATATGGGTCAGTCAGAGCTTTGAGGCCTGACTCCACATCTGTGCTTGGCTGCTAATGCTAATTTTTATAGCGCCCCTCCCAGAGGGGTGGGGGCTCTGGGGTTTTAGCTCTGCAGGGCTTGGGGCGTCAGCTGCGGTAGGGTTCTGGACTTTGGCCACCAGGCAGGGTGGGGCTCGGGGCTTCAGTTGGGGGCTCTGAGCGGGGGCAGGGCTCAGCTCAGACTTTCTTTCCTGCTCGGTGTTGGGTGTGGGGGGGCTCAGGGCTTCAGCCACATGGGGTGCTGGGGCTCTGGGCGGGGGTGGAGCTTGGGACTTCAGCCCTGCAGGGGCACTGGGGCTCCAGCCTTTAGGCGCATGGGGATCACTCCCAGCTTCAGCCCTGCGGAAAGCGCTGTGGCTCAGGCCGCTGGGCTTCAGCCCCGTGGAGGAGCACCGGGGCTAGGGGTTTTATCCCTGAGGCGGGCGGGGAGGGGAGTGCTGGGGCTCGGGTCTCCCTGTGGCTCTGCTCCTGGTTTCAGCCCCATAGAAGTGCCGGGGCTTAGGGTGCTGGGCTGGAGCCATGGGGCCCTGTGGCCTCCTGAAACCAACTTGCAGATCCCCAGGAGGCTGCGGATCCCTGGTTGAGAACTACTGGTTTGGATTCTGCTGTCTGTTATGCCTCTGGAACGCTCCAGGATGGGAGACGAGGCAGAGAGGTGTGAGTGCGTGCCAGCCCATTCCAATGGTGCACACTGCTGGGTTCTTGATTCTACTCTGGCACTATGCAGAAAGTGCGTCTGCCCTGAAGCTGATTGTGAAAAAGTTTGTTGTTTCAGCATATTTATTTTTATTTATGTAATGGGTATAACAAGTTCAGGCATTAATACAGATAGTCTCAAATTTAAATTTGAAGAGGTTTAGTTTTGAAAAGAACTTACAATAATTGATTTTTTTTATTTTATTTTAAAATTGATTTTTGAAAAAAATCCCTGCTTTTTATCTATCTTTATGTGGTACACTCCTTCCTGAAAGCCTTATCCAGCTCATTGGGGATGGTTACCAGAGAACCTTGATGGTTGAGGAGAGAGAAAACCTGCTTCCCTGGTGGTTACTTGGTCTGCACCCTTGAGTCCTTTGCATGTCTCTCTTTCGCTCCTCTGTTTGTTCCATGCATTCTTGAACATGGCTTGTTGCTTGCATCCACGTGTGCGCCTGAGCTGTTGAATAGCTTTGGAGCAAAGTTGGGGTGTGCAGAGACCTCCCTCTGTAACAAATGTCTCTCTTTCTTACAAAGCAGCACTGGCCCCTACGAGAATGGTCCCAAGAGGCCTTGTAGATCTAGCATCTCTTGCCCTTTGTTTTGCCCCGGTAGGGTTACACCTCCATTAGAGGGAACAAACAGAGTCAAAGCATTCTGTGACTGGGCCACGGAAATCTCAGTGCACTGAGGGGGTGATGGAGCAGGGGCCATGATGTTTGTTGCTGCTGCTGTGATAAAAGCTGGGGTTCCAGTGGCAAAGGTGTGACTGCAGCACTTCCATGTTCTCTGCACTGCTGAAGGCAGCGAATGGGACCTGTAGCTAGAAGAAGGTGTGGCCAAGCCCTGTGAACACACTAGAACTGTTTCTTATATGTGTTGGAGAGAGGTGCAGTCCCAAACGCCTAGCTTTATAAAAGGACTTTGGCAGCTAACTGTGTCTTTAGTCCATAATGTAGGCGCCACTGCCATGACAGAGCCAGCTCAGTTGACACATAACCCTGTAGACACCAAAGGTTCTGCCAGTAAAGTCTCCTACCCACCTACGTCCTGACATCACACAGCTACTCAGCACGTGAGGTTGCACCTAAGCCTGGCAGCATTCTCAAACGCTGCAGCCACTGACTTATCGTGCCTAAGGGCCCTGAGCTAGCAGGCCGCTCAGAGCATGCCTAAGTCCTCCACAAAAGCCAGCTAGAAGTACGTGGGTGGGCGTGTTTATAACCAATAGCTAAGTGATTAGCTGGGATGTAGGAGACCCAGATTTGCAGTTCAATGTTACTTGAGTTAGCGCAGGGCCTGGGAGCGGGAGGGTGAGATGGTACCTGAAACCATGAAAGGTTATGCAGGGCAGGGCCACAGGATGGCATCAGAGCAAACATGAGGGGGTCTAAGACAGTGCAGGGGTGCGGGGGGAGGGGGGGGGGGCTGTGAGAAAAGGAAAGCCTCACCAAAGCTCAGCAAGGAGCAGGAAAGGAGTGAGAGCCAGATCCACAGAAGTATTTAGTCACCAGTGCCCTTTTCTGAGACAGTACCATGCTCAGTATTCCCTCAGGGCAGCCCCTTTTGCACGCCATTGAGGGCTTTCAGGCGTCTTTATGGCACTGTCTACACTTCGCCCCTATGTAACTCATAGCTCTTCATGGCTTCAGCTGCCATCTCACGGCTCTCTCCTTCCACCATTGTTAGCATCAATCATCAAGGCAGAGATGTTCGCTTTGCACAGATACAACTTTGGTGCCTTTGTTTGAGTATTCGGAGGTTGCTGGCCCTACCCAGGGGAATTGTGTTTCCTTGAGCCAGTGTCCATCCAACACCACCTGTGCCTTTTTAGAAGCAGAAGTCAGTGTGGCCAGGTGAGCTCAGTAACAGCACGCCTATAAACCGTGCTGTTCAACTGCCTGTCTCCTTCCTCTTACAGGTACCTGTCCTTAGTCAGGGCAACAGATGGACCAGAGTATTCACCAACTGAATTTCAAGCAACTAGACTTGGAAACTTTAAATTATTTGTTGTCATCAAACGTCACCAGCCCCCTGAGGAATTGCTCCAAATTCTCCTTCCAATTCGGGTCATTCTGGCCAAGTGCAGCCTGTAGGCATGGGGCAACGGGCAGCAAGTGAGGTGGCAGCTGGTGTCTCATTAAAGTGAAGTTGTATTACAAGGCTTGTGTTTTGTAACCAATCATGGGCAGTGCTGGGGGTTGGCTTTCTGCGTTTCTGAAGGGAAGGCCACAAAGTGCAGGGATCATAATAGGGCAGATGGGGAGGTGCCAAATAGCTGAGCTGAACTCACCCTTCCAGCAGCTAAGACTGCAGGATGCAATTATGTTCAGCAGCACTATGGGCAAGGCTATACATTTATGTTTCAAGGCCCCTTTGCAGGCTCAGCTTGTCTCCCCAGACAATGACTCACCTTCGGTGAGATGTTCATTTTCTTTCAGACAGCGAGTAGGACGATGAGGCCGTTTCTTGCAGTCCCTGCCCTCAGGGGCAGCTCTAGCTTTTTTGCCGCCCCCAAGCACGGCAGGCAGGTTGCCTTCGGCGGCATGCCTGCGGTAGGTCCACTGGGCCCGCGGCTTTGGCATACCTGCTACCGAATTGCCACCGAAGCCGCGGGACCGGCGGACCTCCCGCAAGCATGCCGCCGAAGGCTGCCTGATGGCTGCCCTCGCAGGGAGCAGCAGGCTGTCCCCCTCGCGGCTTGCTGCCCCAGGCACGCGCTTGGAGCGCTGGTGCCTCGAGCTGCCGCTGCCTGCCCTTTGTGCTGTGATACCTCAGCAGCAGGCAGGAAATATGAAAGAAAAGTGCCTCTGCCTGACCCCTGCAGTCATCTCCTTTCTGTTTATGATCCTGCCCCCCCCCCGCCACTGGACTTAGTGTAGCCTGTTTTTTTCTTCTCGACTACCGCTTTAGTGCAACTGCTGAAGGAGGCTGCATCTTGGTGCCATTTCCATTAGATCCACTGAGCCTGTTGTTCTCCTGCCAGCATAATGTAACGGGGGGGTCGGCCTGCCTTTACCCTTCACCCAGGTCTTAATGGTGTCACTAACAGGGCCTAGCACACACACGTCTTTAATAAAGAGTGCATTGACCTGTGCCTGGCTGCACCCATTGTCACTATCAGGGACTCGGTGTCTGCATCTTAGTTACCCTTAGGCCTTATCCATGCTCAGGCCCTTTAATCACAAGTCTGGCTCTTAAGAGCTGCAGTTTGGCTATGGCAGCTGCAGTGTAGCCAAGGCTCCAGATGCGTCCAGCACTTGCTGTAGGCAGATTTAATTGGCATTGTTAAAAGGCCCAAAAGCTGTCAAGGTCTCGTTTATATGAGGGCAGCTAAACCACTGCTAGCACTAGAGGGATGGTAGCGTGCATTCTCTGTGGAAGCATGGCTTTGCTCACTGAATGCAGGAAGTGGGATATGAGCTTGAGCCCAGATGAGCCGGACCAGCAGCCAACCTGGAACAAATCTGATACTGACTGGAGTTTTACAGACCCAAACTAGAGGTGACCGTATTATTGATATAAAAAGCTCCTTAGTTTTATAGCCTTGTCTGAACATGGGTGCAGGGTGTTTCAAGGAGGGATGCAGCCATCCTGTCCCCAATGTGATGCAGTCCAAATGCCCATAGGTCAAGTGGCGAGCATCAGGGTGGATTTGTGGCACCATCGCATGGATAGTGGAAGACTAACCCTTAAAATGGTGGTTTGTTTGTTTTTCATACACACTTAGTCATCGCTGCTTGCATACGTTTTCTCTCTTGAACCTAGTTCTTCTAGCACCCAGCAGGCAACTGTCCTGTAGTGGCAGCATGTCCCCTATAGCCTGCTGAAAAGTGGCCATGCTGACATCAAGATGACAAGTAGCCACCTGAAGCAAATGTGAACATACTTACTGAGGGGGCAGTTGGTGGGATTGTTCTTACAATGCCTCACCCCAGGGTAGGGAAGGGCTGAGTTATGGGCCATCTAGGCCCTACCACTGCTAGGATTCTTTTGTGGTAGCCACTAGATGCCTTGCTGTGCAGGTTGCTTCACGAAAGCGTGGGTTCCCCATCTATGAGAGCCTGCCCTCTAGAGCATGCGTTTGTGTGTGTGAGAGTGTGAAACGTGATTACATTGGCAGGTGACATGCACAACTTGATGTGTGATGGGGGGACAGGAAGGAGTTCAAGGAATATAAGAGACGCAAGGAGCTCAATCTATGTAGTTTAACAAAGAACAGTTAAAAGATAATTTGATTTGGTCTACAACTATGTACATGGGGAACAAGTATTCAATAATGGGCTCTTCAGTCTGGCAGAGAAAGGTCTAACCCGATCCAATGGGTGGCTGTTGAAACTAAATAAATTCAGGCTGGAAATAAGGCGTAATTTTCTAACAATGAGCATAATTAACCACTGGAACAATTTACCCAGTTGTTGTGGTGACCACTCCATCTCAGGCAATTTTTAAATCAAGACTGGATGTTTTTCTAAAAAATATGCTCTGGGAATTAGTTTGGGGCCATTCGCTGACTAGCCATGAAATCTCTGAAAGAAGTCTCAAGATGGGAGAGACCATAGCAGGGCAGATGTGATGGACGTTGAGGCAGAGATGCTGGAAGACTTGGTGCTCTCTAGATTTGAAAGTAGAAGCAGTGAATAGAGAGAGGCCCTTCTTCTGCTGCCCACTGGCCTGAGGAAAGAGCTTCATCCACAGACAGACACAGGCTCTAAAATGTAAAGTAAACTTTATTCTCCTTGAACCACAAAATAGATTTCTTTGGTTGTACAAATTTCACTAGTTACAGTCTTGATGAGCTAATTTTTCCTCTGCATCTCTCAGGAGAGGAGAGAGATCAGAGCCTGGCACCCAGGTACCGCAAAAGGAAAGGAAAATCACAAGTTAGTCACCAAAACCAATTCATGATTGTTTCCAGAAATTGCTTTTGTTAAAAAGCAAATACTAAAATGAGGTTTTAAAAAGGAAAAGCTCAAATTGCTGATGATGGCAGCAGCCATGGCTGCAGTTTGATAGATTATTGGATTTCCCCCTGTCCAAGCCCTGTAAAATTAAACATATCAATTCAGTGAAAATGAGCCATGTGATTTGGTGTGATGAGAGGAGATTCTCAACTAAAAGAAACCGCATCCAGTCATTTAGTAAATGTACAAGCAGAAGTGCCCTCCACTCCCTAGTCACATCCTGGCACTGGGAGGATTAAGGGCCAACTCTGGCTTACTGCTGGCGGCATCAGCAAATAAGAGAGCACCGATTTGTTAGAGGGAGTGGAAAGATCACTCAGACCATTGCCAAGCCCAAGCTCAGATGCCTTGCTTTGATTTGGGGCTTGTGTGGATAAGGGCTGCTTAACTCGCGGAGGGCAGTAAGAACAAGAGAAACACTAATTTCACTGGTAGACATAGGCCCCTAGTCACTGGCCCAGATCCTTGGGTTCACTTGGTACTGAGGCTGACAGAGCCTTTGTTCCAGGCAGGAAGCCAGCAATAACGTCCTTGGTGCATGTGTAAAGAATCTCTTGTCTGCCCTAATCTGTAGGTAAAGTGTCAGGACGCCACCAAGTTGTCAGAGAGAGACCGTAGGGTGTGTAGTTAGTGCGCGGCATATCTCGTTATCCATTATCTCCCTGCATGGTGCTCACTTTGTCTGTGCTCCAACCTCCCTTAAAACTCACATTTTACTTCAGTGGTCATGGGCAACACAGAGAGCCACCACCTTCTGCTGCCACCACCATCACTCTCTGTGTACCATCATCATCCTGCACCCTGACCCCAGCCAATCCATATCCCACCTTACTCCCTGCACCCCATACTATAACCTTACCCTCACTGTCTCCTTATTTGTACCGCCTACTGCTGTGTCACCACATTCTAATCCCCAACTAGTCTGCCCCTACTGCTGTCACATGCATACACTGCTATAGCCTTGCACTCCCATCTGCTCTAGTTCATCCAGCTCATGTATGCTACTTTCACACAGGACAGTCAGCACCTGTTCCCCACATGTCCCCCTCCCCATGTAGTGTGTTTGCCTAGAATGGACCACAGCCTATGCTACAGGAATTACATGTGCATCTGGGGGGCAGAGCTGTTGCCAGAGGAACAGCGTCACAACAAGCCAGATGACTGTTGGCCTGGTGGTGGAGTGGAATGGGGACAATGCATTCTAGAGATGTCACAGATCCCTGCCTCTGCACGGACATGACACTCCATGGTTGGGGGGGAGCTGGCTTTTGACAAATCAGTGGGATTTAGAAGGGAGTAAAGGGCTGGCCCTTCTGCTAAGTCATATCAGAACAAAGCCCCCATAGTAGCCACTGAAAAACCCAAGAGGAGGGAATAACAGGTGCAGCGTCACACACCCACACATGCGCGCACACACACACACACACATACTATTTACAGACTAACAAACTGCTGCTGCCCACTGCCCTGCCCCCCCTCCCCTGTCAGACATCTACAAGTCCAGCACTGTCCTGTTTTGTTCAGCACATGCCCCAGTGCACTGTGGGTAGTGAGAGAAAAAGGAGGTTCACAGCCTAAAGGAAGTTAGTTAACCACAACGCCTCCTGGGTGCGCAGTTCCCAGCCAATGCCAAGGAGGCAGCTGTGGGACCCAGTCCAGTGCTGTCTGTGGAGTGCAGGAAGGTGAAGAGCCCTGTGCTGGGCTGTCCTGTTGCCCTCTATGTGGGGACAGCAGCCTCCAGACTGCGACGGCTGTGCCGGAGTTTGCGCTTGCTGCTGTACAGAGCCATTTCTTCAAGTGCTGATGTGGTGGGTGTTGAGGAATCGTGAGTTACTAACAGCTCCTCTTCCTCTGCAGGCCCACCCTGCTCCTGGGGAACTGAGCAGACAGACAGACAGGAATCAGGCAGGAGACAGACAGTATTTCCCACAGAGCAGCATGCCGCTGAGATACAGAGCGATCACTTTGTGAACAGAGACACTAGATTTATAGTTTAGTATGACAATCTATAACCCACTAACAACTCCCTTCCCTTGCTCCCTCCCTTCCTCCCTATGACTGGAGGGATGTTAACGGGGCACTTCACCTTGAACAGTCAGTCCCTTGAAATACTGACTTGTGCTAAACAAGCTGTTCCACCTTATATCTAGTTGTGACACTCTGAGTACCTGCAGAAGAGCTCTGTGTAATCTTGACAGCTTGTTTCTCTTACCATCACAAGTTGGTCCAATAAAAAAACATTACCTCCCCCGCCTTGTCTCTCTAAGACCCTTCCAGGCAAGCAGTTGGTAAACTGAAAAAAAAATTCCCATTTTGGGTCTCTTGAAATGGAATTTTTCTGAATTTCTGTCCCATGAAAAATTTCAATTTTTTTATTTTGTCCTGAATAAGCATTACTTCCCCCCCCCCGAAACCTCACAGCTAGCTACGCCCTGTGGTCTCCCAGACTCATTCCCGCCCTCCAGTCAAACCAGAACAAATTAATTGGATGCCAAAGAAAAGATATTTCATTTCCACCTGCTGCTACAACCCGTTCTGCCATGACCAAGGGCAGAAGGGTTTGGGAGAGCAGCAGGTGTCACCATCACTGGACTGGACTTACAGATCAGTAACTAGCTCTGAGGTATTTGTCACCATGTTACCTTGGTGCAGGCCCTCGTGGGTCATGCCTAGTGCTTTTCCCACACGAGTGCAGCATTGTTTGAGCTGTAATGTCCCTAGCACTGTAGGATGTAGCTGCATGTTCTCTATAATCAGGACACTGTTCCACATCGTTTTAAATGCTCCAGGATGGGATTCCCATGCCTTCCCTGGGGAAGATTCCCCAGACTGAGAGCTCTTAGTTCGGAATAATTAACAAAATCATAGAGCTTGGTGGTGATGGGGGACTTCAGCTACCCAGACAGCTGTTGGGAAAATAACACAGCAGGGCACCGATTATCCACCAAATTCTTGGAATGGAGACAACTTTATATTACCGAAGGTGGAGAAAGCGATTAGGGGAGAGGCTGTTCTGGATTTGATTCTGGCAAACAGGGAAGAACTGGTTGAGAATTCGAAGGTGGAAGGCTGTTTGAGTGAAAGTGATCATGATATGACAGAGTTCATGATTCTAAGAAATGGTAGGAGGAAGCTAGAATTCAGGATGTGACAGACTGTCTGCTGGGACTGATCAAGCCCTCAAACTGCTACTCCTTCCCACATGGGCACCAATGATACTGCCAAGAATGACCTTGAGTGGCTCACTACAGACTATGTGGCTCTGGGAAGGATAAAGGAGTTGGAGGCACAAGTCGTGTTCTCATCCATCCTCCCTGTTGAAGGAAAAGGCCCAGGTAGGGAACATTGAATTGTGGAAGTAAATGTGTGGTTACGCAGTGGTGTTGGAGAGGGGGCTTTGGATTCTTCGACGATGGGATATTGTTCCAGAAAGAAGGATTGCTAGGAAGAATCATAGAAGATTAGGGTTGGAAGAGACTGCTACTTTGCCTCAGTCCCCACAGATGAGGTCAGCTCCCAGACTGCTGCACTGGGCAGCACAGTATGGGGAGGAGGTGAGCAGCCCTCTGTGGTGAAAGAACAGGTTAAGGACTATGTAGAAAAGCTGGACATGCACAAGTCCATGGGGCCAGATCTAATGCATCTGAGGGTGTTGGCTGATGTGATTGCAGAAACATTGGCCATTATCTTTGAAAACTTGTGGTGATCGGGAGAGGTCCCAGATGATTGGAAAAAGGCAAATAGAGTGCCCATCTTTAATAAAGGGAAGACGGAGAATCTGGGGAACTACAGACTGGTCAGCTTCACCTCAGTCCCTGGGAAAATCATGGAGCAGATCCTCAAGGAATCCTTTTTGAAGCACGTGGAGCAGAGGAAGGTGATCAGGAACAGTCAATGTGGATTCACCAAGGGCAAGTCATGCTTGACCAACCTGATTGCCTTCTATGAGATAACTGGCTCTGTGAATATGGGGAAAGTGGTGGACATGATATATCTTGACTTTAGCAAAGCTTTTGATACAGTCTCCCACAGTATTCTTGCCAGCAAGTTAAAAGAGTATGGATTGGATGAATGGACTATAAGGTGGATAGAAAGCAGGCTATATCATTGGGCTCAATGGGTAGTGATCAACGGTTCCATGTCTAGTTGGCAGCCAGTATCAAGTGGAATGCCCCAAGGGGTTGGTCCTGGAGCTGGTTTTGTTCAACATCTTCATTAATGATTGGATGATGGAATGGAATGCACCCTCAGCAAATTCACAGATGACACTAAGCTAGGGGGAGAGGTAGATATGCTGGAGGGTAGGAATAGGGTCCAGAGTGATCTAGACAAATTGGAGGATTGGGTCAAAAGAAATCTGATGAGCTTCAACAAGGGCAAGTGCAGAGTCCTGCACTTAGGACAGAAGAATCCCATGCATTGCTACAGACTGGGGACCAACTGGCTAAGCGGCAGTTCTGCAGAAAAGGACCTGGCCATTACAATGGACAAGAAGTTGGATATCAGTCAACAGTGTGTTCTTGTTGCCAAGAAAGCTAATGGCATATTGGGCTGCATTAGTAGGAGCATTGCCAGTAGATTGAGGGAAGTGATTATTCCCCTCTATTTGGCACTGGTGAGGTCACATCTGGAGTACTGGTCCAGTTTTGGGCCCCCCACTACAGAAGGGATGTGAACAAATTGGGGAGAGTCCAGTGGAGGGCAACGAAAATGATTAGGGGGCTGGGGCACATGACTTATGAGGAGAGGCTGAGGGAACTGGGATTGTTTAGTCTGCAGAAGAGAAGAGTGAGGGGGGATTTGATAGCAGCCTTCAACTACCTGAAGCGGGGTTCCAAAGAGGATGGAGCTCGGCTGTTCTCAGTGGTGGCAGATGACAGAACAAGGAGCAATGGTCTCAAGTTGCAGTGGGGGAGGTCCAGGTTGGATTTTAGGAAACACTTTTTCACTAGGAGGGTGGTGAAGCACTGGAATGGGTTCCCTAGGGAGGTGATGAAATCTCCATCCTTAGAGGTTTTTAAGGCCCAGCTTGACAAAGCCCTGGCTGGGATGATTTAGCTGGGAATTGGTCCTGCTTTGAGCAGGGGGTTGGACTAGATACCTCCTGAGGTCTTGTCCAACTCGAATTTTCTATGATTCTATGGACAATGGACTGCAAGAAGGAAGACTTTAGCAAACTCAGAGAATTGGTAGGTAAGATCCTGTGGGAAACAAATCTAAGGGAAAAAAGAGTTCAGGAAAGTAGGTATTTTTTTTAAAGAGACATTATTAAGGGCACAAGAGAAAACTCTCCCAATGCAAAGGAAAGATAGGAAGTATGGTAAAAGATCAAGAGGTCTTCAGTGACCTGAAACTTATAAATAAGTCATACAAGTGGAAAGTAGGTCAAATTACAAAGGATGAATATTAAAAAACCAACACAAGCATGTAAGGACAAAATCAGAAAGGCCAGGGCACAAAATGAGTTTAAACTAGCAAGGAAAATAAAAGGTAACAGGAAAACATTTTACAAATACATTAGAAGCAAGAGGAAGACCAAGGACAGGGTAGGCCCATTACCCACTGAGGAGGGAAAGATGATGATAGAAAACGCAGCAATAGTCAAAGTGTTAGATGTCTTCTTTGTTTCAGTTGTAACCAAAAAGATTAGCAGTGATTGGAGGATTAACATAGTGAACATCAGTGTAAATGGGATAGGATCAGGTCAGATGTCTTCAAGTTGGCAGAACCTGACAAAATACAGCCTAGAATACTTAAGGAACTGGCTGAAGAGGTCTCTGAGCCATTAGTGACTAGGGTTACGATTCTCTCTGAGAACTCATAGAGGATGGGAAAAATCCCAGAGAAGCGGAAAAGGGCAAATATAGAACCTATCTATAAAAAGGGGAATAACGACAACTCAGGGAATTACAGACCAACCAGCTTAACTTCAGCACCTGGAAAAATAATGGAGCAAATATGTATGTTGAATCCAGACACCAACTCCAAACTGCCCAGGTTAATAAGACTATCCTTGCTCTGAAACCCCTGGCATATCTGAGGAGCTCCCAGTTAATTTTGTCCGTTCTGACCTCCTGGAGATGGACAAAGAGTTTATTAAAGATGCCAGGGTAAATGGCAGGATGTGCCAAGTGTGTAAAGACACAGGAGCCCAGATCACACTTGTCAGGAAGGATATGATTAAGGAATCTGATATGCTCCCAGGGAGAGGGTAACGCTCCTTGCCTTGGGGAAATCTGAATTCAGAGTGCCTTTGGTTCACGGAGTAGGAAGGTTGAAGGTGGGTGTTCTCCATAATATACCTGGGGAATTATATTATTTCACTGCATAGGGCTATTAATATTGTGACCCAGAGCAAGAGAGAGGATGTTCCTGGGCTTCCAAAGGTAAATCTGCAGAGGGGGAGGCAGCTAAAGGGGGAGGGGAGACCGCTGTACCTTTAGCAGCAGAGAGTGACGATATGTCCACAGGGGAGGGGGCCAAGGAGTCAGCCCTCAGTGCAAGCAAAAGCTAAGGGGAGTTTGCTGCTGAATCAAGTGCAGACAACTCATTGGGAAAACATTCTAATAGTGCCCAAGATAAAGAGAGCAGGGGAAGGTTTAGGGAGGAGGGCAGAATATACAGGGAAGCCCCAGTGGGGAAAAATAGGTGCCACCCTACAGAGAGCTAACAGTACTCACAAAGCATCATGTGGAGCTACTGCTGCTAGCCTACCAATGCCAGTTTGCCATTAACAAAGAGTTATGAGAGGCTAAGAAAAAACTTTTACTGGCCAAATATCCAGAATCAAGTAAAGGAGTACTACAAAACTTGCGACTTACGTCAAAAGCGGGAAAAGGCCACAGGTCTCTATACAGCTCCACCGCATCCTTTATCAGTGATTAAAGAAGGGTTTTATAAGGTCAGCCTGAATCTCATAAGGCCATTATCCAGGCCATGCCAAAAGGGGAAAAGATTTATATTAGTGGTGGATTTTGCTGCCAGATATCTGGAAGTGGTCGCTCTGTCAAACGTGGAAACTGGAACAGTTGCAGATGCACTGTTTACCATATTTAGCAGGATGAGTTTTCCAAAAGAGATCTTATCAGATCTTGGTTCAAATTTCATGTTCCACCTATTTTGAGAGTAATGGAGGATGTGTGGGGCAAAACAATTGAGATCTGCCCCATATCACCCAAAAACTGTTTAGTCATGGGACCTTAAAGTCTATGTTAAAAATGTATGAGAACAGGAGGGCAAGTGACTTGGATGTAATGTTGCCCTATTTGTTATGGTCTCACCAGGAGGTGCCCCAACAGTCATGGGGTTCATCCCACTTGACCTGCTTTATGGGAGAAAAGTCAGGGGCCCTCTGGATCTTATCAAAGATTCTTGGGAGTGTGGCCCTGAAGCAGAAGGAGAATAGATGGCTGAGTTTGTGAAAAAGTTTAGAGAGGATTTCCTTGGGTGTGCACCGATGAGTCTCTCTCACTCTGTAAGCTTGTGGTCACTCCAGACACCTTAGGTAACCCTGAAGTGTGTCACAAAGTGATGGTTTTCTGCACAATATTCTTTTTCTGAGATCTGGCTCTTCCCATTTGTCAACATCATAGATCTTAGTTTTCAGCCTCCTAGCATTGACAAAGGTGGATTTACGGAGAATAACTGACAAGGTAAACCAGGAAAGCAGAAAATTCAGACTGAAGATCAGCACAGAGAAGACAAAAATTATGGTAATTGGAAGACTAGAGAAAGAGGTAAAGATCAAAATTGGAGACAACTGGAACAAGTAGAAAAATGAGTGTAGCTTGGAGGACTAGTATAGAAGAATAGGAATTGTGAAGATGACATAAAAAGAAGAATTGGATTAGCTATACTGCATTCAGAAAACTGCAAGACCAGGAAGACTTAAAGACATTTAGATAAAAATGAAAATAGTATATATAAGACAACTGTCATGTCGATACTACTGTAGGGGTGGGAATGTTGGAGTGGCAGGAAAGCCAATGAATGTAAGATATTGATTGCAGAGATTAACAGGCTGAGGGGAATAACTGAGAGTGTCAAGACTGCAGAAAATAAAAAATGGAGTGATAAGAAAATGGCTAGGGCAAGAAATAAGGCTGTTACAGAAGATTCAAGAAAGATGACTATTGTGATTTGGACATATGTCGAGAAGGGACCCAGAAAGGATACCAGAATTGGTGATACATACCAGAGTGGAAGGAACTAGAAATAGAAGAAGACCGCAGATGCATTGGATAGACTTGGTGAAGAATGACATGGAACAAAAAGGTTTAAAGATGAACAAAGCTGTGGAGATGGTACAAGACCAAAAGTGGTGGAAAGATTTCACTCAGACCCATTGTTGCTGCTGAGTTGCTGGATGGAGAAAAATTGTCTATCCTTAGCTGGAGAGAAGCCAAAGAGGTCCTGCCTAAGAGGTTACGTCTCTTGGGGTCCTTATCTTTGGAAATGACTGAATTTTTCAGCCTATTTGGATTTTTCTTCAACTACCGAACTCACTAAGGACCACGGGCATGGATGGGAGTAGAAATTCTTAAACCCTTTCCGAGGGATTTGATACCTCTTCATAGCTACAATATTTGAGAGAACTGAGGAGGCTAGACTCTTCCAAAGGTCTTTCAAAGACTTTGTGAATCTATGAGTGAATGATCAATGTCCCTTTATGGATTAGCATTGCCAATTGCAGGGGAAAGTCAGATGGAGAATATTGAAAAGTTTGTGAGCTTTCTCCTATATAATGGGTAGCTCAACATCATACAAGATGACCTGGATGACCTTGTAAACTGGAATAATAGAAATGGGATGAAATTTAATAGTGCAAAGTCATGCATTTAGGGACTAACAACAAGAATTTTTGCTATAAACTGGGGCCATATCAGTTGGAAGTGACAGAGGAAAAGAAAAATCTGGGTGTTTTGGTTGATCACAGAATGACTATGAACCAGCAGTGTGATGCAGCTGTGAAAAAGGCTAATGCAGTCCTAGGATGCATCAGCTGAGGTATTTCCAGTAGAGACGGGGAAGTGTTAGTACCATTATACAAGGCACTGGTGAGATCTCATCTGGAATACTGTGCAGTTCTGGTCTCCCACGTTTAAGAAAGATAAATTGAAACTGGAACAGGTGCAGAGAAGGGCTACTAGGATGATCTGAAGAATGGAAAACCTGTCTTATGAGAGGAGACTCAAAGAGCTTGACCTGTTTAGCCTAAACAAAAGAAGGCTGAGGGGAGATATAGTTGCTCTCCATAAATTTATCAGAGAGATAAATATCAAGGAGGGAGAGGAGTTATGTAAGTTAAGTGCCAACGTGGACATAAGAACAAATGGATATAAACTGGCCATCAACAAGTTTAGGCTTGAAATTAGATGAAGGTTTCTAACCATCAGAGAAGTGAAGTTGTGGAACAGCCTTCCAAGGGGAACAATGGGGACAAAAACCTAACTGGCTTCAAGACTGAGCTTGATATGTTTATGGAGGGAGTTGTATGATGAGACTGCTTATCATAGCATGTAGTCGATCTGCGACTGCTAGCAGCAAATATCCCCAACGGTCAGAGACAGGACACTAGCTGGGGAGGGCTGTGAGTTATTACAGAGAATTCTTTCCCAGGTGTCTGGCTGTGGGTCTTGCCCACATGCTCCAGGTTTAACTGATCACCATATTTGGGGTCAGGAATTTCCTCCCAGGCCAGATTGACTGAGACACCTTCCTCTGCATGGGTCACTTGCAGGTTTGAACTAGTGTAAATGGTGAATTCTCTGTAACTTGGAAGTCTTTAAATCACAGATTTGAGGCCTTCAGTAACTCAGCCAGAGGTTAGGAGTCTATTTCAGGAGTGCGTGGGTGAGATTCTGTGGCCTACGATGTGCAGGAGGTCAGACTAGATGATCATGATGGTCCCCTCTGACCTTAAAGTCTATGAGTCTATGAATCTAATCAGTCTGATATACTTCACAGCAGACCTAGCCTGGAACTCATCTGAGGCAGGAATTGGGCTGTGTGTCACTGCTTTATCCAGTGACAATAACGCCTTTCGAAGACATGGGAGGGAAAGGGTTAGGAAGCTCTTGAGGCTCTCAGAGTAATATCCTCTTCCCTGTCTGGCTCTCTATCTTCATCCTCCTCCTGTTCTGGTTCTTGCTGTCTATGGAGAGCCATATCACTGGGCAGACAAGGGACAGACCTAGTTAATGAATTAGATCTGGGTTTTTTTAAGAAGACCAGGAAGGTGAACAAGGTCTAGAGGGCTTAGAAGGAGGATCCGAAACCACCCAATAAGGCCCAGGTGGAAACTGACGGGTTAAGATTATGGAGGAGATGGAGCTCACGTAGAAGACTCAGAGAGCTCATGGAGAAGAAGGTATAACGAGAGGGAGAGATTTAGGAGGGGTTCTCTGTGATCAGGGAGTGGAGAATGGGAGGGTGATGTAGGTCTAGCCAACAGGCAAGGAACTGGTGATGGTTCCCTGCTTAATTCAGGGAAAAAGGAATGGCCAGGAGACAAGAACTGCTCATGCTCTACAGGTGGTGTTGAGCTCTCTGAGCAAGGGTGAGAGGTTGTTGGTAACAGTATTAGGTATTGTGGCACCTGACATATTGGGACTGCAGTTGGTATGGAGGGTTCAACATGTGGATTACATCTGCCAGAACTGTCAAGGACTCCACTCTGTGTGCCAATTCTGGGACTGACACCTTTCAACCAGGAGAGTTAATTGGTACCAGGCTTCAGTGCTGGGATGGATTTCATTTTCCTCAGATCTGACAGTTGAAAGACTCAGTCATTTTAGACTTTTCAGCATGATTAAGCCTAAGGCCTGACAATTTCGGATAGACAATGCTTATGGCTCTTCTGTGGTCTTTGACCTATCAAGTTCTGGGTAGGAGGGTCAGTGCCAAGAATCTCCCCGGGAATGTCCAATCTGCCCTTCCTCGAGGTGGAAGTAGTACCAGGCTTCAGTGCCAGGCTCCCTACTGGTGCCAAACTTGTCTTAAGGAATGGACCAATGTCAACAGAGGGGGCTGTGGGCACTTAGTCATGGGAATCTTAAGGCTAGTCTACGCTAGAGGCGCTACAGCAGTCCAGCTGCACCAGTGCAGTTGTGCTGCTGTCGCGTCTGATGAAGCTCCCATTGGCATAATAAATCCATCTCTGGGAGAGGTAGCGCTGTCCACACTGGTGCTTAGGTCGGTGTAACTTATGTCACTCAGGGGGGCGTCTTATTCACACCTCTGAGCGACATAAGTTATACCGATGTAAGTGACAATGTAGACCTGGCCTTAGGAGTCGAATCCCTAATTACAGGACACTGACTGAAGGGGACCTGTGAAGAGAGAGTGCCTTTTTTGAGTCAGAGGGACTTCCTTTGGGATCCAGTGCTCCTCTAATGGATCACATCAGGAGGAAGTGCTGTAGTTGGCTATCCCAGGAAAAACGAGTCCTGGGGGAGAAGGGCCAATCCAATGAGCACTGGTCCGGGACATGGCTGTCTCCCAGACTGAAGAGATACCAACTGTGCTCAATCATGGGGAGTAAGTGCATCGCATGGTGGACAGGCCTTAAAGCTATAATACTCTGAGTCCACCACTGGCGAGAGGCACCAAAAAGGCAAAAGTGAGGAAGACAGAATTTTTTTTGGTGAAAATGAAATGAAAAAAACCATGCAGGGTGCATGCTGGACAATGCTGGCCAGAGACTCTGAGCCCGTGTGCACGTCGTACATGCACACGCACACAGACTCGAAGAACCCTGGTTCTCAAGTATTCAAATGCTTTCAAGCCCTGCAACCCACCACATACCTCCCATTCCCTGCTGCAGGCAGCCAGGTTCTCCACTCCCACCTAGGATAGTCCCACTGGGGCATGCACACCGCACACCAACGTCAGCTGCAGGAGGCCGGACCCTCCCACCCTTTGCCCCAGGACAGAGGCCAGGAACAAACGGAGGCATGCTCACTACACACTACTCCCAGCAAATCAGTCATCATCCAGCCACAATGCAGAAAAATCCTACCCACAATTCAGTGCTGCTGGATTGGAGGGTTCAGTCTAGAATGGGACAGAAACAGGCAATTGCTTCAGGCAGCACAACAAACCGGATTCGTCAGTGCTCTGTGGACTCCCCAGTACTGTGGCTAGGAGGGTTGATGTGGGGAGGTGGGGGCTGTATGGCTCCCTATTGCTTGGTCAGTAACTTACCTGTGCTATTTGTGTCATCCACGTATCTGAGATTGCCAACTGCTTCGGGTGACTGGAAGAGAAAAGAGCAAAGGGCAGTGAGCATCAGGCACCAATTATTCTCCTCAGTTGCCTGCCCCAGCACCAGGGATGTGGCTGACTGCTAGACAGAGCCTTTCGCCAAGGCTCTGTGGCAGAGGGGCTGAAGCAAAGGATTCTGAGTGAAAGAGCAAATGACCCCATGTTAATGCTCAGTGCCAGAGCCATAGGCTGGATTCAGGGGAGGAAGGTAGTGTGCCCAGCAGGGTATCCCCTTGCTGCCCTAGTTGGATTAAGAGAGAGTGAGAGAAATAGGTAAGGCAGGAGAGGTAAGGAGGACAGAAGATGGGGAGGACAGCAAGAGCAATGGGAATCCACGGCCTCTCTGAAGGCCCTGGACTCTCACCCACAGCCTGCAGCATCTGTCAGACTGACTTCCTCAGCAGCAGAGTCCATTCTCTTTTGGTGCAGTAAACTCTTTCCCTTAGATGAGGCAGGAAGCATAGACAGCCCAGCATACAGCAGCCAGCCTGGAGAAGGGTTGGTAGCTGGCAACTGTGAAACTCCAGTGCTCCTACTAGTTTTTAGAGGCCTCGGTAAACGGAAACACATTTCAGCAAATGGAATTCTCTGCACGAGATCCTCTTGGCAGCCCCCTGCCTTGGGATTCAGGCCAGGGTGAGACTCAGAACAGTTTAAAAGAAACTAATTTTGCTCAGGGCTATAAGTCTCGAGGTGCTCCAGGGACGAGGCCCATTGCTAGAAGGGGAGGCACAGGGACCTAGCACTTTGTCCTGGATACAGAATCTCTGAGCTCTCTGGGAAAATGGCTTTCTGGAGCAATACACTCAGAGTCCTCCAGTGAGTAAAGGAGCTCTCTCCTCCACGACAATGGCTCCACTGGAGTCTTTGCTATTCAACTCTATATACTGCGTCCATTGCTAGGGATCCATGGCCTGCCCAAGTTACACCAACATACGGATTCCCGCTCCTGCACCTCGTCATCCCTCACCCCAAGAAGAGCATGTGAGCAGGGGCGTTATTGTGATTAGTCACTGACGTGTTCTGGGCAGTTGTTTCGGAGGGGAGGGACAAGTGCACTTTGCATTTGGACTAGAAAACACTGAGGGGTTTGTGGTCGTTCCCAGGCTCTGCAGGAGGGAGTTCTACAGTCCTGGGTGAGCCCCAAGAAGCAGCATCTCCTGCCCGCTCACGTTTCACCCGTTGTGCCTGAGCAGCAGACTCACTGAGGGTGGGGGAGGTCCTGGAGAGTGAGATGAGCCTCAGGTATCCCAGACCCAGACCTGCTCGTGCTTTGAAACAAGGACAGAGATCTTGGGTTAGCTGCAGGGCTCTACGGGAGCCAACAGAGAGTGGAGCATGGGCCTGAAGTGCCCTGTATTGCTGTGGCGGCAGCAGTTACCCCAGTTTAGTATCCTCAGGACTGATGCTTCCTAGTGCAGGTAAATAGCAATGCTGTAATCCAAGCGGACTGGCAGGCCTGTGTGATTAATGCCAAGAAGTGATGTGGTCTCCTCCTAGCCACTTAAAAGTGGTAGGAAGCATTACTCATGGCTATTATTGTGTGAGAGTTCCAGAAGATCTCCTGGCTGGTGACTGCCTGGCCAATCGGTGGCTCCGTCCTCTCCCAGTGGCGGCAGCTCCATGATAGCCTGAGGGAAGAATGCTCCCTTGGCTTGCATTACCACCTCAGCATGAGTTTGGAAAAAATAATGTTTAATAAGGATTAAAATTCAAAATGATCTGGACAAACTGGAGAAAAGGAGGTAATGCAAAGTACCCCGCTTAGGAAGGAAAAAAACGGTTACTCATCTTTTTGTAACTGTTGTTCTTCAAGATGTGTTGCTTACGTCCATTCCATTGTATGTGTGCGTGCACCCATGTGCATGTCGGAGACTTTTGCCTTAGTGGTAGCCGTAGAGCCGGCTGTGGTGCCCTCTGGAATGCCCTGCTCATGGTGTGGTATATCAGGCACCGCCGGCCCTGCGCCCTCTTCGTTCCTTCTTGCCGACAACTCCAACGGAGGGGCAGGAGGGTGGGTAATGGAATGGACATGAGCAACACACAGAGCCCTCCGTTGGGTATGGCAAATCTGGGTGACCACTTCAAGCCCCACGCTTTGGGGGGCCCCGCAGGCTGCCAGTGCAATTGGCCGGCACCAGGAGCGGTCGGTCCCAGAAGTGACAGGTCAGTCCCAGAAGTGATGGATTCATCTCTTCTGCCCTGGGTCCCACGCCCCTCCTAGGGACGGCCCTTGCAACACATCTCAAAGAACAACAGTTACAAAAAGGTATGATGGGATAGCCTCATTTTGGCAATTAATCGATCTTTAACTATTAGCGGTAAATATGCCCAATGGCCTGTGATGGGATGTTAGATGGGGTGGGATCTGAGTTACTACAGAGAATTCTTTCCTGGGTGTCTGGCTGGTGAGTCTTGCCCACATGCTCAGGGTTTAGCTGATTGCCATATTTGGGGTCGGGAAGGAATTTTCCTCCAGGGCAGATTGGCAGAGGCCTGGGGGTTTTTCGCCTTCCTCCGCAGTGTGGGGCACGGATCACTTGCTGGAGGAGTCTCTGCACTTTTAAGTCTTTAAACCACGATTTGAGGACTTCAATAACTCAGACATAGGTCAGGGGTTTGTTACAGGAGTGGGTGGGTGAGATTCTGACCTTAAAGTCTATGAGTCTAAGGTGAATAACCGTTTTTTCTCCTTTGAGTGCTTGCTCATGTCGATTCCACTGTAGGTGACTCACAAGCAGAATCACAGGAGATGGGCTTGGAGTTCACAGTTTTATCATAGAATCATTGAATATCAGGGTTGGAAGGGACCTCAGGAGGTCATCTAGTCCAACCCCCTGCTCAAAGCAGGACCAATTCCCAACTAAATCATCCCAGCCAGGGCTTTGTCAAGCCGGGCCTTAAAAACCTCTAAGGAAGGAGATTCCACCACCTCCCTAGGTAACCCATTCCAGTGCTTCACCACCCTCCTAGTGAAAAAGTTTTTCCTAATATCCAACCTAAACCTCCCCCACTGCAACTTGAGACCATTACTCCTTGTTCTGTCATCTGGTACCATTGAGAACAGTCTAGAACCATCCTCTTTGGAACCCCCTTTCAGGTAGTTGAAAGCAGCTATCAAATCCCCCATCATTCTTCTCTTCTGCAGACTAAACAATCCCAGTTCCCTCAGTCTTGCAGATTGTAGTAAGGCTCTGCTGAAACCAGCATCAGCTTGAGCTTGCTGGATCAGCGCAGGCAAACATGTGGACGAACGACCAGGTTGTGGCACGGCAAATTTCCTGGATCGCACCTGAGCGAGGAAGGCCGCCAATGAGGCCTGCACCCTAGTGGAGTGAGCCATCACAATCAGTGGTGGGGGCACCTTCGCCAGTTCATAGCAGTAGCGGATACAAGCCGTGATCCAGGACGAGATCCTCTGGATAGACACTGGACAAACCTTCATCCGGTCCACGATAGCAACAAACAGCTGCGTAGACTTACAGAATGGCTTCGTCTTCTCTATGTAGAAGGCCACAGCCTGCCTAACGTCCAAGGTATGCAGCCTGCACTCCTCATCCATCGCATTAGGCTTCGGGCAAAGAACCGGAAGACATATGTCCTGACTCGTGTGGGACTGGGAGACGACCTTGGGCAGAAAGGTCAGGTGCAGATGCAGCTGGACCTTGTCCTTATAGAAGATCGTATACAGGGGTTCTGACGTGAGCACCCTGATCTCTGAAGTTATAGCAACCAAAAAGGAGACCTTCCAGGATAACAGGAGAAGGGAGCAGGAAGCCAGGAGTTCAGAGGGGGGCCCCGTGAGCCTAGATAGCACAAGTTTCAGGTCCAAGGAGGGACCGGGTCTCGGACATGTGGGTAAAGGGACTCCAGACTTTTCAGAAACTGCGCTGTCATGGGATGGGTGAAGACCGACCTCCTTGAAATGTCCCTGTTCCTCGTAGGCCCCTACAGAGGCTGCCACTGACTAGGAGGTGGGAGAGGCCGGAATGGCTGCCTAGACGACTGAGGTGTGTGCATCCCAGGGAACGGAGGGTCGCCTTTGTGTCCTTTAGGCCATGCAGACATGCATCCGTTTGATCAGGAAACAGGCCAACACCGTCAAACAGAAGGTCGTGGATCAAGGCCTGCATCTCCTGGGACAGGCCGGCGGTCTGGAGCCAGGAACTGTGCCGCATCACCACCGTTGAAGAGACCACTCGGGCAGCTGAATTGGCGGAGTCCTGGGCCATCTGGAGAGAAGACCGAGCTGCCACGGTCCCTTCCTTCGCCAGGGTGGCAAATTCCTGGGTCTCTTCATGGGACATGGAATCCTTGAACTTGAGGAGAGAGCCTGTAGCAGGGTGGTTACCCCGCTCCTGCCTGAGGGGTTTCAAACAGCCCTGCCTGGGGCTGTGGCTGGAGAAAGCAGCTTGCAGGCTGAGCTGACTGGGGGAAGTGGCTGCAGCTGGAGCCACGCCCCGACTCCGCTGGCCCTATATAGGCCAGGGCGGCCAGAAGCTCAGCAATCTCTCTGAGTGCAGAGAGAGAAGGGCTTGGCTGCAGCAAGCTAGAGATAGCATACCTGAGTGGAGCAGGGTTGGGGACAGGCTGAGGAGCTGGGGAGCTCCAGCCTGGAAAGCCCCAGGCTGCGGCCTAGTATTAGGCCAAGGGGTACTGGGGGTTGCAGAGGGCAGCCCCGGGGTAGGCCAAGGCAGCGGTTCCAAACCCCCCTTGCCAGTGATGAGTGGCCTATACTGCAGTTTGCCCGAGGGAGCGGGGGCCAGTTGGTGACTGGCAGCGACCTAGTGCTGAGGCAACGTGGGGATAGTGGGTGGGGGTTCCCCAGGGAGGGGAGACCCAGATCTGTGGGGTACTGCCAGGGGGCAGCATCCCAGTAATAGGGGCACCGGGTCCTGGGAGGGACACGGGCGCCAGTAGAGGACAAGGCGGATCACCGGCCTGCAGAGGGCGCTCCAGAGGCTGGTGAGCTAATTCCCTGGACGACCAGCAGGAGGCGCCGCAGGGGTGAGTCCGGACCCTCTTACAGAGCCCCACAAGTTAAAATTGTAGTGGTTCAAGAGGGGCTGGTGATTTGCCACCCGAAACAGGAGGCTAGCCATAGAATAAATCGGCCGAATAAGTCGTTTTTTCGCCTCTTTATTCTTAGGGGTAGAACTGGTGGGCCCCGTTTGTCCCATTCATTGGCCACCGACACAACCAATGAACCCGATGGCGGGTAAGTATATAAGTACTCAAACCCCTTTGCGGAGGCAAAGTACTTGTTTCTGCCCTTTTCGAGGTGGGCGGGATGGAAGATGGGGTCTGCCAGATGGCCTTGGCGATATTCAGGACCCTATCGTGAACCAGGAGCGCAACCTGGGTTGGGGCGGACGCAGAGAGCACGTTAAAAAGCGTGTCCATCTGCCCCTACATCTCCTCCACTTTGAGGAACAATTTAGCCACCACCTTCTGGAGCAGAACCTAATGCTGGCGGAAGTCTTCCGGTGGGCTAGCTCTGGAGGTTCTGCTACCGCTTTGTCTGGGAAGGAGGAAGATGACTGGATGGCGGGAGGCCTAGGTGGTGTGGCCTTGGGGGAGAGTGGCCTTGGGGTTTGTACTGGCTCCTCACCCGAGGCGGTTGCCGGGACGTCCTGCACCGAGCCTGGTGCCGCAGATGCTGGGGGTACCGCCTGTGGTCTGTCTGATGCGGCAACCGAGGGCTGGCAGGAGTGGGGCACCAGCATGACAGGAACGTCCCATGTGTTCCAATACGGCCAATGGGACGGCCACTGGCTTTGGTGCCAGGTCGGCACCAATGCCACCGATGCACCTTCAGGAGCCCACTCATGCTGTCTGGATGAGGGACTGAACTGTGCCTCCGAGCCTGCGAAGTTGTCTCCCTGCGGTGACCAGGGCAGGGCTGTGGAGCCTTGAGTCTGATGGCGCATGGTTGCTGCCGGAGACTGGTGGTTGGACCGGTCTGACCGGTGCCGGGGGTAGGGGGAGTGGTGTCGCGTCGGGGAGCGCCCTCGAGGTCTCAGTGATGGTGACCGATGGTGGGACGAGGACTGGTACTGGGGTGATCGACGATGCCTGGACGAACCTCTGCGCGACGAGAGAGATCAAGAGCGCAGTGCCGGCGACTCGTAGCGACTAGCCAGAGACCTGGGCTGACATGGAGACCAAGAACGTGGTGACCTGTGGCTCTGTCTTGGCTCTGGAGCCCAGTGTCACTCATCTGATTTGTGTGAGGCCTTTCCGGTGGGCTTGCCCTCAAGGGGAGCCTTAGCCTGGTCCTTTGCTGCACGTGGCAGAGGCGCTGTGGACTCTCCTCGTGCCAGGCCCTCAGAGGGGGCTGGATGCCCCATTTGCTTAGGCCTTTCACCACTACCCAGAGTCGGTGGCGGGTCCTTTCTGGGGGAGGAACCCCCCGTGGCCGAACCCTTCAACAGGTCCGGAGTGGGCGTAAGGCCCGAACAGGGTCCTTTGCCCAGAGACCCCTGGTCGGGCTTGGCTGGTGCCATCTTCTTAGGCTTTTTCTTCGGCACCGGTGACAGTGATCGGTGTCGGGAGGACCCCAGTGCCGGAAGTGCGCTATGCACCGAAGTTGAAGCACTGGGTTCCAGTTTGGGCCATGCTGGCTCTGAAGCTGGATGCAGGGCAGCCGGCATCAGGAGGGCCCTGAGGCGGATGTCGTGCTCCTTCTGAGTCTGTGGACAAAAGTTTTGGAAGATACGACAGTGCTCCTTTATATGGGTTTCCCCGAGGCATTGCAAACAACTCTCATGCGGGTCTCACTACAGCAGTGCCTGATACTGCGCCATGAGCACGGCACTCCAGAGGGCTCCATAGCCGGCTCAGGCAAAAGTCTCCAATGGCCGGGCATGTGGGTGCGTGCACACCTACAATGGAATTGACATCAGCAAGCAGTCGAAGAACAATCAGTTGCACACATACAAAATGGGAAATGACTGACTAGGAAGGAGTACTGTGGAAAGGGATCTGTCTGTCATAGTGGATCACAAGCTAAATATAACTCAACAGTGTAACACTGTTGCAAAAAAAGCAAACATCATTCTGGGATGTGTTAGCAGGAATGTTGTAAGCAAGACACCAGGAGTAATTCTTCCGCTCTTCTCTGCACTGATTAGGCCTTAACTGGAGTATTGTATCCAGTTTTGGGTGACACATTTCAGGGAAGATGTGTACAAACTGGAGAAAGTCCAGAGAAGAGCAACAAAACTGATTAAAGGTCTAGAAAACATGACCTCTGAGAGAAGATTGAAAAATTTAGGTTTGTTTAGTCTGGAAAAGAGAAGACTGAGAGGGGACATGATAACAGTTTTCAAGTATGTAAAAGGTGGTTACAAGGAAGAGGGAGAAAAAAAAATTTTCTTAACCTCCGAGGCTAGGACAAGAAGCAAGGGGTTTAAATTGCAACTAGGGCGGTTTATGTTGGACATTAGGAAAAACTTCCTGTCAGGGTGGTTAAGCACTGGAATAAATTGCCTAGGGAGGTTGTGGAATCTCCATCATTGGAGGTTTTTAAGAGCAAGTTGGACAAACTCCTGTCAGGGATGGTCTAGATAATACTTAGTCCTGCCATGAGTGCCGGGGACTGGACTAGATGACCTACGAAGGTCCCTTCCAGTCCTTCGATTCTATGAATCAGCAGTGATTTCCCAACATCAGCACTTAAGTTTCTGTCCCTCTCTTTTCATCTGGCCCAGGTGTCTGAAAATGATTTGTGTCTGTGTGCAAAATGAAGACATTTAGAGACTACAGAGCAGTAACCATTTGAGAGTGGCCAAAATTGTAACTAAGGGATAACCTGAGTAACAGTATAGACCAAACCCTTAGCAGCTACCTTGAGCTCTGCTAATGCCAGTCTAGCTCTGGGGGATGAACGGTGAGACTCCTGGGCTTGAGATCTTTGCCTCCTGATAGCAGATTAAATACCGCTGTAATAAATGAGTGCTGGGAAACTACTCTTCATTTGCTGGCTCCCACCCCATCCTGGGCCAGGGTAACAAAGGTAATACCCCTGGGAGCTACTGTTACATCTTCCTTTTTGAAAATCAATGTGAATTAACCCTAATATCAGCCAAAACAGCCAATCCAGACAAACAGCTTGTTAATGACACACCCAGACTCCAAGGCTGGAGGCTGGGGAGATGACCTAACTCAGCATGGATGAGAGGATTATTCTCTGCTACAGATATCTGTCCATAACTGTTATCTCTGCGGCCCAATGGCTCTCTGACTACATGGCCACTGCTCAGTTTCTCTGCAGTGGTCTGTACAGCTGCTGGGGTGGATCTGCGACCTGGCGCCTGTGTTTGCTGTCCCTGATGTTTCGCTGTCAGTGACTGGCTGGGGGTGTGTTCCTTCTGTGAGCAGCATTCTGGGTGTCCTCTGAAAGCAGAGCTCTGGTGTCCTCTTTGGCTTTGTGGAGATGTCTCAAGTTCCTTGCATAGGACTGACCCTCAGGGTTTGCTGGTGTAGATATGTGGGCAGAGTTGGCATTGAGGTTTGTTGCATGGGTTGGTTCCTGAGTTAGAGTTGTTATGGTGCGGTGCGTGGTTGCTGGTGATAACAACTCTAACTCAGGAACCAACCCATGCAACAAACCTCGATGCCAACTCTGCCCACATATCTACACCAGCAACACCATCACTGGACCTAACCAGATCAGCTACAACATCACCGGCTCATTCACCTGCACGTCCACCAATGTTATATATGCCATCATATGCCAGCAATGCCCCTCTGCTATGTACATTGGCCAAACTGGACAGTCAGTACGCAAGAGGATAAATGGACACAAGTCAGATATCAGGAATGGCAATATACAAAAACCTGTAGGAGAACACTTCAACCTCCCTGGCCACACAATAGCAGATGTAAAGGTAGCCATCTTACAGCAAAAAAACTTCAGGACCAGACTCCAAAGAGAAACTGCTGAGCTCCAGTTCATTTGCAAATTTGACACCATCAGATCAGGATTAAACAAAGACTGTGAATGGCTATCCAACTACAGAAACAGTTTCTCCTCCCTTGGTGTTCACACCTCAACTGCTAGCAGAGCACCTCACCCTCCCTGATTGAACTAACCTCGTTATCTCCATACTGATTTATACCTGCCTCTTGAAATTTCCATTACTTGCATCTGAAGAAGTGAGGTTCTTACCCACGAAAGCTTATGCTCCCAGTACTTCTGTTAGTCTCAAAGGTGCCACAGGACCCTCTGTTGCTTTTTGCTAAAATGAGTAACTCATGAATTGCTCTTACAGCTCAGAGAGAGGTCACTACTCATGCCACACCACTGCATCCTGCATGGAAAGGGCTCTGAGGACTACTTTCCTGTCTCAATAATTGTGTTTCTGTGGTTCCATGTCAGGGGCTGAATGGTACCAGATCTCGCCTTAGCAGTAACTGCCTCAGCTAAAGAGTCTGGGGAGCAGAGGGTGGAAAGGTAAATTGGGAGTTCTGCTTGGCATAAAGTCTCTGGTTTTCCATGGAAGCTGCAGCTGCAACAACGGCTAGTTGTGCACAAACACCCAGTAGACTGTGAGGCTTCTTCTGTACTAGGCAACAGGAACTTTTCATTCCTAGTCAGCTGGAGAAGAAACTCCTGGGAAGCTTTGGCATCACTCATCACAATGGTCCTTTATGAATTATTCTTACTTAGAAGGGAGATCTTCAAGGGCACTAGTGAGGGAGACATGTTCTATTGACTACAGCTCAGTTTCTTGAAGATGCCCAAAGGCCACGAGCATGTCAGCTAGTTAGGCTTCCATTTAATCCCAGGGGACTCAGGGAGACTGCATCAGCAGCCCCGTTTGTCTCAGCTCCACCCATAGAAGGAGCTACAGAGACCCTTTGGCATGATTGCTAAGAGCAATGAATTAATGACCTGGTCTCTAGATGTCCCAGGAGGTGGGGTGGGATCCAGGCTGGGGAGCCAGATTCACATTCTTTCTGTGATGTACACCATGATTCTGACATGTTCCAAAGACATTTCACCCACAGTACACATCCCCACCCTGAGGGACCCTCTATTAGACCTCTAAGTCACATAACAGAGCTTCAGGTGAGGGCACGCCAACCAGAATCAGCCCCTGATTGCTTAGTTGGCAATTGCGTGAAGACAGGAATTCTGCATGCAGCTTATACCTGAATTTCGTAAACTGGTTTGGAAGAAGGAATAGCAGCAAATTCCCGGTAGTCAAACTTCTTTTCAGACATGGACTGGAAGGGACAGCAAGAGAGGAGAGAGAGAGAAAGAGAGAGAGTGAGCGAGGGATCAGCAGCAAGCAGAGGGTTGCAGCACACTGTGGAAAGGTTTATCAGGAGATCAGAGAAGAAGGAATGGTTTGGGTAAAGGCGATGGTGACACCTCTCATCTGTGAAAGGTGGCACCAGGACTCGCATGAACAATCGTCTATTGCAGCAAGTCATCTCTGGGATATAATCCTTCAGTGCGTGATCCAGTGGACCACGCTGTATATGCCCAGGATTTTAGGGCACTCCTGTCCTTTGCTGGCCCTGAGCGCATGAACTGGGGAAAATCCAGGTTCCACTGAAATCAATGGCAACTCCCATGGAATTCATTGGGGCCAGGATTTTAAACCTCCATATATTCCTAGTTCTACTATGTGACTGGGGGCAAGCCTCATCCCTTCTCTGTGCCTCAGTTTCCCTCTCCCCTTTGTCTTGTCTTTGTACACAGTGAGCTCTGACTCTCAGTGCGTGTGTACAGTGCCCAGCACTGATCTCAGCTGGGGTCACTTGAGGTAATGAAAAAAACAACCACAACAGCTGGGAGCAGGTATTGTGAGGCTTGTAGAAGGGGTGTCAGGCGTGAAAGGCTTGCTGAGGGTAAAATGCAGAGGCTGAGCTGAAGAAGCAGAGGGGATGGAAATGGAACATGTGGGAAAGGGAGGGTTCACAGACAAGTGAAATGGAAACCTAGGGAAATGAGACCAAATCTCAGCTCTCAGCAACAGGCATGGTTGAGCACACGGGGCCAGGCGGCTCACTCTCATGGCCCCATGTCTGGGATGAGACTGTGAGTGAGGATCCCACATCCCAGCCATACGGGTCATTCTCCCCTTCCTGGCTTGCGGTGGGTGGGTATCCCAGGTTTAGAGAGAAGACAGAGAGGGGGTGGCAGCAACTCCTACCAGCCTCCCTGGTGAAGTGACATTCCTGGGGCTGCAATCTGCAAAAGAAGAGGCAGAAGCACTGGTTAGTGAGGAATGTATTACGCACCCCTTCCCCCTTTGGCAGCATGCCTAAGCGCTATAAAGGGCTACGCCAAGCCTCCCAGCCACACGGTCATTTCTCTCTCCTGTTTCTCGGGCTATGGTGTTGAGTTTCCACTGCTTGGGTTCCCTGGAGAATAACATGGCAAAGGGGTGGGTCTCTGTCAGTATCATACAAGCCAGGACTATCCTGGCTGCAAGATTCCAGCCCAGCCCTAGATGCGCCCCCTCAGCCTAGAAGAAATGGGGAATTCACTCTCAGTGGGCCTGTGTCTGGGACATCTGGAAGAGTCCTGGCTAGCGCACAGATGTTGGCCTCTATCCCCAGTGATGTGGTGAACCCCACTCCCAGGATGCGTGGCATACAGTACCTTCTGGAAGGGTTGGGGAGGGGGTGGGAGCAGGTGAAGGCGATTCAGCCAGCTGTTCCAGTGTGCTGCGCTTCTTCCCCTCCTTGGACTTGGCAATCACCATCTGGGCTTTGAGGGCATCCTGCTCCAGAGACTTCATCCTGCCTCAGAGGAGGGGGAGAAAGTGGACATCAGCATCACTGAAGAGAATTACGAGTAATGCCTTCTTCTGTGCCTGGCAGCCAGCCCATGGCTCTGGGGCTGAATGTCGGAGGGCAGGGACGGAGCACTGGCTCCCATGTTCCCTCTGTGGAGAGGGTGAGGATATGTTGTGGCAGACAGAGAAAGTCAGTGTAGGAGAGAATTCAGAAAACAGCTGAATTTGCTATGATCAGCCATTAACCTCCTCCTGACACACAAACACACACACGTGTGAATCTGGGACAGACCTAGCCGAGCGCTGTACACCCAAGTGAGAAGCTGCAGGGCTCTCCAGAGGTGCCTGGGGATGTGATGGGGAACCATCCAGGCCAGGAGGAAGGAGGGGAATTGCAGGTATAAACCACAAGGATGTGAGGGTTATTTCAGGCACTCTGATCTCCCCCACACTCCATCAGTGCTGCTGCATCCTGCCCCTCTTCTGGCATTTGTGAAATTCAGAACTGACTATGGCAAGATGGGTTCTGCACTTGGCAGCGGAGGCTTCCCAAGCAGGAGACCTTCTCCCTCTGATTGTTTAGATAACTGCCATCAGCCTGCAGAACCAGGGGGCAATGGGCTCTATCACACTGCAGCAGGAGCGGGGTGTTTCTCCCCACTCCTAGAGCAGCAGCAGAGATGGCTGCAGTAGGAGGCAGGAATACAGAGAAGGATTGTGGAACATGCAACTGGAGGGGCAGGGGCTGTGCACACCTGGATTGACTTCCTGACCCAGGGGTTCTTGAGACGTGACTCTGCCCTGGGCTAGACACCTGAGCTGGCCTGGCCCCTGGTGCAGGTGCCCGCTGTCGGGACTGGTAGAGCTTCCTGGCCAGATCCTGCTCGTACTGTTTAATACTGTCTTCAAGAGTGGAGGATCTGAGGAGGAGGAGGAGGAGGAGGAGGAGAAGATAGTGGTGATGAACATCATAGCAGGCGACCACAGAGAGAGAAAGAAACAGACAGAGAGAAAAAACAGATTGGAATGTACCCTGGAGAGAGGAGGAGTGAAGGGCTGATGCAGGCATTGGCTAGGATCAGACCAGGCTCCCGTCTCTGAGCCTGGCTAGCACCAGCTGCTTGAGAAAGTGGGGCAGGAACCCCTGGTGTGCAAGTCAGGAATAACCTGCCCATGGGAATGGCCCTTCCCAGCCCCAGCAGTTAGATTCTGACTTCTGCTCTCGGATGGTATGCACTGGGTGGGAGGGACTAGACATGGCAGGAAGGACAGACATGGGGAGGGACTGACAAGGTGCTTACACAAGTGGGAGGTGGTTAGGCAAACAGGGTGAATACATACTGAGTGGGAGAGAGGGTGTCTGTGTGCACCTGTCAGAAAGGGAAGGGGGCCCAGGACAGTGAACAGGTGCCCAAGGGAGGGTTGTGTTTGCCATATGCTGGATGCATGTGTATCCAAAATGGCACAGGCACACATTGGGGAAAAGCGTGTTCATACGAGGGCATGTGTGTGCTTCAGAGCAGCGGAGGGGTTCACAAGATGTGTATCGCTCCCTTGTGGACACACTTCTCCCGCACTGGCGTATGCCCGTGACCTTTCAAACACACCCTTCCTAGACATGCGTGCCAATGTAGGTGTGTGTGGGTGTCCTGACAGGGGACACACGGCAGTGATTGGGGGGGGGAGGTCGAGCCTCACAGGGTACACAAGCGGAGGAGTCCAGGGATGCTCATGTCCCAACAGGGCCCAGGGACCAGCATGTGGGTATGGGTGTGCGTCCTAACAGGGCACTGATGGCAGAGGGCGTGGGGGAAGGCCCAGCAAGGTGGGTGGTGGTGGGGACACACACCAGAGAACTGGAAAGAAGCAGAAGACAGAAGATTAGACAGAAAGTGATACAATCTGCATTGTGCAATATAAGAAATACAGCGAGACTGAAGGGCAACCTAAACCTCCGTCTACCAAGCAGCTCATGGAGTTGTACATGGGGTCCCCTTGGAGGAGACCTGAGCCCTGGCCCCTGATCACTGATACACTGCACCTAGGACTGAACCAACTCTGGCAAACAGAGGAGACGTGGTTCTCCAGAAGTGCACCGCCTCTTGTGGTAGTAACAGAGGAACCTGCAGAGCTGAGGTGTCTGTGGTGGTGCCATATCATCTCATTTGGGGGGTGGGGGAGCTAAAATATGGTGAATTACAGGCTCTTTGTCAGTGCAGACACAGCCATGGAGAGGTAGCAAGCAGACAAGGACATACTCCACCTCAAGGGTCTTTAAACCAGAGCAAGCAGGGCCTTTAATTGGCAGCCAAATCCCCAAGAATGCTGTGGAACTGGAATGCTATGTAAAAGCTCCGGGGAAAGCTGAAGAAAGAATGTGGGAGTTTTCTGAGTCAGGAATCCTTTGGAAATTGTAATGATAATGGAGGTGTGCCAGAATTATTAATAGATTTTAAGACCAAAATGGACCATTAGATCTAGTCTGACCTCCAAAAAGGGCAAAGCAACTAGAAAAGGAATGTCTATACCGCCTGGCATCTGACTCGGGTTTGACCCAAGACCCCCTTCCATCCACACACAAATCAATCTGACTTGGGTTAGCGAGCAGTCAAGACCTAGGTCCTAACACCCTACTGGGGGATGGGTCACAGCCTAAGTCCCACTGTGATCTGGTCCCAAGCCCTGTCATTTAGCAGTATGAATGTAGCTCAAGCCGCAGACCCAAGTCAGAAGGTCTGTGTAGTGCAGTATGGACACATTAGCACAGCTAAAAGACCTGGGTGCCAGCAACTGTAAGTCCAGGTTTACAATGCTAATCACTAAGAAAAATAAGTTTGTTTACATTTGCAGGAAATAATGCTGTCTGCTTCTTGTTTACAATGTCACCTGAAAGTGAGAACAGGCATTCACATGGCACTTTTGTAGCTGGCGTTGCAAGATATTTACGTGCCAGATGCGCTAAAGATTCGTATGTCCCTTCATGCTTCAACCACTATTCCAGAGGACATGCATCCATGCTGATGATGAGTTCTGCTCTATAACTATCTAAAGCAGTGCGAACCAACGCATGTTCATTTTCATCATCTGAGTCAGATGCCACCAGCAGAAGGTTGATTTTCTCTTTTGATGGTTTGGGTTCTGTCACACTGGAGTGTTGCTCTTTTAAGATATCTGAAATCATGCTCTATACCTCGTCCCTCTCAGATTTTGGAAGGCACTTCAGATTCTTAAATCTTGAGTCGAGTGCTGTAGCTATCTTTAGAAATCTCACAATGATACCTTCTTCGCGTTTTGTCAAATCTGCAGTGAAAGTGTTCGAAATGAACAACATGCCCAGGATCATCATCTGAGACTGCTGTAACATGAAATATATGTCAGAATGCACGTAAAACAGAGCAGGAGATATACGGTTCTCCCCCAAGGAGTTGAGTCACAAATTTAATTAATGCATTATTTTTTTTACAAGCGTCATCAGCATGGAAGCATGTCCTCTGGAATGGTGACTGAAGCATGAAGGGACATACGAATGTTTAGCATCTCTGGCACATAAATATCTTGCAGTGCTAGCTACAAAAGTGCCATGCAAACGCCTGTTCTCACTCTCAGGTGACACTGTAAATAAGAAGCAGGCAGCATTATCTCCTGTAAATGTAAACAAACTTATTTGACTTAGCAATTGAGTCTGAAAAGGCTGAACAAGAAGTAGGACTGAGTGGATTTATAGGCTCTAAAGTTTTACATTGTTTTGTTTCTGAATGCAGTTATGTAACAAAAAAAAATCTACATTTGTAAATTGCACTTTCACAATAAAGAGATCGCACTACAGTACTTGTATGAGATGAACTGAAAAATACATTCCTTATTGATAAATACATTTCCTCTTTT
Organism: Trachemys scripta elegans; assembly: GCF_013100865.1. Taxonomy (NCBI): domain Eukaryota; kingdom Metazoa; phylum Chordata; order Testudines; family Emydidae; genus Trachemys; species Trachemys scripta. The sequence continues at coordinate 282,434,310 of NC_048299.1, read as the reverse complement.
GATAAAGGAGGATATTGATATAATAGGCATCACAGAAACCTGGTGGACTGAGAGCAATCAATGGGACACAATCATTCCGGGGTACAAAATATATTGGAAGGACAGAACAGGTCGTGTGGGGGGGAGTGGCACTATATGTGAAAGAAAATGTAGAATCAAATGAAAAAAAAATCTTAAGTGAATCCACATGTTCCATAGAGTCTCTATGGATAGAAATTTCATGCTCTAATAAGAATATAACATTAGGGATCTATTATCGACCACCTGACCAGGACAGTGATAGTGATGATGAAATGCTAAGGGAAATTAGAGAGGCTATCAAAATTAAGAACTCAATAATAGTGGGGGATTTCAATTATCCCCATATTGACTGGGAACATTTCACTTCAGGACGAAATGCAGAGATAAAATTTCTCGATACTTTAAATGACTGCTTCATGGAGCAGCTGGTACGGGAACCCACAAGGGGAGAGGTAATTATAACAGGACCACTTGGAAATAGTGACCATAATACAATAGCATTCAACATCCCTGTGGTGGGAAGAACATCTCAACAGCCCAACACTGTGGCATTTAATTTCAAAAGGGGGAACTATGCAAAAATGAGGGGGTTACTTAAACAGAAGTTAAAAAGTACAGTGACTAAAGTGAAATCCCTGCAAGCTGCATGGGCGCTTTTTAAAGACACCATAATAGAGGCCCAACTTCAATGTATACCCCAAATTAAGAAACACAGTAAAAGAACTAAAAAAGAGCCACCGTGGCTTAACAACCATGTAAAAGAAGCAGTGAGAGATAAAAAGACTTCCTTTAAAAAGTGGAAGTCAAATCCTAGTGAGGCAAATAGAAAGGAGCATAAACGCTGCCAAATTAGGTGCAAGAATGTAATAAGAAAAGCCAAAGAGGAGTTTGAAGAACGGCTAGCCAAAAACTCCAAAGGTAATGACAAAATATTTTTTAAGTACATCAGAAGCAGGAAGCCTGCTAAACCATCAGTGGGGCCTCTTAATGATTGAGATACAAAAGGAGCGCTTAAAGACGATAAAGTCATTGCGGAGAAACTAAATGGATTCTTTGCTTCAGTCTTCATAGCTGAGGATGTTAGGGAGATTCCCAAACCTGAGCCGGCTTTTGTAGGTGACAAATCTGAGGAACTGTCACAGATTGAAGTGTCACTAGAGCAGGTTTTGGAATTAATTGATAAACTTAACATTAACAAGTCACCGGGACCAGATGGCATTCACCCAAGAATTCTGAAAGAACTCAAATGTGAAGTTGCGGAACTGTTAACTAAGGTTTGTAACCTGTCCTTTAAATCGGCTTCTGTACCCAATGACTGGAAGTTAGCTAATGTAACACCAATATTTAAAAAGGGCTCTAGAAGTGATCCCGGCAATTACAGACTGGTAAGTCTAACGTTGGTACCAGGCAAATTAGTCGAAACAATAGTTAAGAATAAAATTGTCAGACGCACAGAAAAACAAACTGTTGAGCAATAGTCAACATGGTTTCTGTAAAGGGAAATCGTGTCTTACTAATCTATTAGAGTTCTTTGAAGGGGTCAACAAACATGTGGACAAGGGGGATCCAGTGGACATAGTGTACTTAGATTTCCAGAAAGCCTTTGACAAGGTCCCTCACCAAAGGCTCTTATGTAAATTAAGCTGTCATGGGATAAAAGAGAAGGTCCTTTCATGGACTGAGAACTGGTTAAAAGACAGGGAACAAAGGGTAGGAATTAATGGTAAATTCTCAGAATGGAGAGGGGTAACAAGTGGTGTCCCCCAAGGGTCAGTCCTAGGACCAACCCTATTCAACTTATTCATAAATGATCTGGAGAAAGGGGTAAACAGTGAGGTGGCAAAGTTTGCAGATGATACTAAACTGCTCAAGATAGTTAAGACCAAAGCAGACTGTGACTAATTTCAAAAAGATCTCACAAAACTAAGTGATTGGGCAACAAAATGGCAGATGAAATTTAATGTGTATAAATGTAAAGTAATGCATATTGGAAAAAATAACCCCAACTATACATAAAATATGATGGGGGTTAATTTAGCTACAACAAGTCAGGAAAAAGATCTTGAAGTCATCGTGGATAGTTCTCTGAAGATGTCCATGCAGTGTGCAGAGGCGGTCAAAAAAGCAAACAGGATGTTAGGAATCATTAAAAAGGGGATAGAGAATAAGACTGAGAATATATTATTGCCCTTATATAAATCGATGGTACACCCACATCTCGAATACTGCGTACAGATGTGGTCTCCTCATCTCAAAAAAGATATACTGGCACTAGAAAAGGTTCAGAAAATAGCAACTAAAATGATTAGGGGTTTGGAACGGGTCCCATATGAGGAGAGATTAAAGAGGCTAGGACTCTTCAGCTTGGAAAAGAGGAGACTAAGGGGGGATATGATAGAGGTATATAAAATTATGAGTGATGTGGAGAAAGTGGATAAGGAAAAGTTATTTACTTATTCCCATAATACAAGAACTAGGGTTCACCAAATGAAATTAATAGGCAGCAGGTTTAAAACAAATACAAGGAAGTTCTTCTTCATGCAGCGCACAGTCAACTTGTGGAACTCCTTACCTGAGGAGGTTGTGAAGGCTAGGACTATAACAGCGTTTAAAAGAGAACTGGATAAATTCATGGTGGTTAAGTCCATTAATGGCTATTAGCCAGGACGGGTAAGGAATGGTGTCCCTAGCCTCTGTTTGTCAGAGGACAGAGATGGATGGCAGGAGAGAGATCACTTGATCATTGCCTGTTAGGTCCACTCCCTCTGGGGCACCTGGCACTGGCCACTGTCGGTAGACAGGATACTGGGCTAGATGGACCTTTGGTCTGACCCGGTATGGCCGTTCTTATGTTCTTTGGTTCATCATTTTTACAGTGCAAATATTTGTAATAAAAAATAGTAATATAAAGTGAGCACTGTACACTTTGTATTCTGTGATGTAATCAAAATCAATATATTTGAAAATGTATAAGAACATCCAAAAATATTTAATAAATTTCAACTGGTAATCTCTTGTTTAACAGTGCGATTAAAACTGCGATTAGTAGGGATTAATTTTTTAAATTGCGATTAATTTTTTTTTAGTTAACCGCATGAGTTAACTACTATTAATCAACAGCCCTAATCTAAACCAACCCAGTGCTGTGTTTAATATAAAGTGAATGTTAACTCCAATGTGGCAAGCTGCTAGGTATTGTATCTTTAAAGGAACAAATGAATCTTAATGTCTCTCCGAATGATCCAGGAGAGGGCTGGACTTTGCAGAGCACACAGTTTGGGGAAAATTCAAGACTGGGAGCTGCTGATATTATCTTGCCAAGTATATGCAAGGCTGGTGGAGCCAGAGTGTGGCAGTGGTGTAACAAGCAAGCTGCTGGAATCAGAATTGTTGCGTCAGGGCGTCTTAACACACAGACACTCAGTGCAGACTTGTCTGCTGGCTGGGAACGTTCAGACAAGAGAACCACATCAGCACGGCATTTTGAGGGCAGGCGGTGACGCAACCCTTCACTGGTCTGGATTGCACCCTAGCATGTACCACAAGGGAACTGAGAAAAATGTCAGCAGATTCAAAGGGCAGAAGTGGGATTGTAGGACTGACAAGAAAGAAGTCAGCCCTTGTCAGATGGAACCTCACAAGACATGCCCTGAAATGCAAAAGCTCTGACAGAAAGAAGTGGTCTAACAAGCAGTAGTGAAGACAAAGTCCACAAACAAGTCCTTGCCTCTGCACTGAAGAGGGATGAAGAGCATGTTATAGCCCTTACCAACCATGTCATCAACACTATGACAAACCCACTTGACCCTGAATCCCATCCAGAGGTGCCTATCAACATATCTACTGTAACATCAGATGTACAAGAGTCTCTACAGAAAATACCAGATGTTCGTGAAGAATGAATGGAGAGATTTGAGAGAGGTGCACTTGAATCTGATGGGGCATGTAGCTTCTTCAGCCCAGTCAAGAAATCTGGCATCAAAACATTTGCTGCCATGGCCAAGAAGACCAAATTTGAGTCTGGCAAGGAAGGGGCAATCACACAGGAATCAGTTCAGAAACTTTTCCCCACAGAGCTCTGTCCTCCTTGTAACAACCTTTTATGTGCTTGAAAACAGTTATCATGTCCCCTCTCAGTCTTCTCTTTTCCAGACTAAACAAACCCAATTTTTTTCAATCTTCCCTCATAGGCCATGTTTTCTAGACCTTTAATCATTTTTGTTGCTCTTCTCTGGACTTTCTCCAATTTGTCCAATCTTTCCTGAAATGTGGCGCCCAGAACTGGACACAATACTCCAGCTGAGGCCTAATCAGCACAAAGTAGAGCGGAAGAATTACTTCTCGTGTCTTGCTTACAACACTCCTGCTACTACATCTCAGAATGATGTTCGCTATTTTTGCAACAGTGTTACACTGTTGACTTCTATTTAGTTTGTGGTCCACTATGACCCCCAGATCCCTTTCCGCAGTATTCCTTCTCAGGCAGACATTTCCAATTTTGTATGTGTGCAATTGATTGTTCCTTCCTAAATGGAGCACTTTGCATTTGTACTTATTGAATTTCATCCTATTTACTTCAGACCATTTCTCCAGGTTGTCCAGATCATTTTGAATTTTAATCCTATCCTCCAAAGCACTTGCAACCCCTCCCAGCTTGGTATCGTCTGCAAACTTATAAGTGTATTCTCTATGTCATTATCTAAAGCATTGATGAAGATATTGAACAGAACCGGACTCAGAACTGATCCCTGTGGGAGCCCACTTGTTATGCCCTTCCAGCATGACCGTGAACCACTGATAACTACTCTCTGGGAACAGTTTTCCAACCAGTTTTACACCCACCTTATAGTATCTCAGTCTAGGTTGCATTTCTGTAGTTTGTTTATGAGAGGGTCTTGCGAGACAGCATCAAAGGCTTTACTAAGGTCAAGAAGCCCAAGACTTCTACAGTACTCAGGAAAAAGCGGACACAAGGATGCCTCTGCATGTTGTATGTGCCAATATAGATTTTGGGTCTCTTGGTATAAAAAAACCCATAGTAATTAGGTCACTTGATACAGATGATTTGGTCCTTGCTGTTCACTACTTTCCAAAAATGGAACACATAGATAACATGTGGATTGAAACAGGCACCATTGCCTGCACAATTGACAAGTGTCACTCTATACCTGTGCAGACAATTTGTGACGCACTCATTCCTCACTTCTGCAACATACTTCCTGTTGTACATGGATGTGACTCTTTGTCATCCCTATTTGATACCGGGAAAAAAAATCTGCGTTTAATGTTGTCAAAACAAAGGGAGCTTACCACTTCAGAGATCTTGCCAAATTAGGAGAGAGTGACCAACAAGCCACAATTTCTGCAGCAAGGAAGTTGGTAGCAGTGCTGTATGACCAGAGCAACAAAGAAAAGGAGACCCACAAAGACCTCAATTGTTTGTGCCTCAATCTAGCCAGCAAAAAGGACAAGTCACTGGCCAAACTCCCACCATGTGAGAATAGTTTTGAAGAGTGTGTCAAAAGAGCATCTTGGCAAACAAAGTTATGGATGTCTTAACACATAGGTAAGTCAGATGTTGGATCTTTATTGCAACATGGATGAAAAAATACAGATGATAAACTACTTCCTGTATTCTTCAAAGGCCCAATGGCATCTGAGCTTCTACAAAATCTTGTGTGTGCCTGTGCCAGTAGTGGTTGCTGCACAAGCAACTCTGTCTGTAGTAAGAACACTCTTCCCGGCACAGAACTGTGTCCATGCTGAGGCAGTGAAGACTGTGATAATTCACGCACTCTTGACAGAGATCATAATGATGAACAAGATGATGATAATGGTGTTGACTAGAAATGTCACCAGCTTTTACATTTCAGTTATACCTGTATAAATTTATTATTACATTTTATTTTACCTTTTAGATTGTTGTTGCAATACTTTGAGGTCACAAAGAAATCTAATTGTATTTCTTGAAATAATACAGAGTCATTAACAGAAATGAATGCAAATATTTCAAAGTGGTCATTTTAACGTGTTGAGGGTATCATTGTTTATCCCCGTTTTCTATGGTAATGGTACCAGTTGACAGTTCCACATCATACCTCACCATTAAGTAGCCATCATAAGCTTTCAATAATGTATAACGTGTGTGTATGTAGAGATGGTACATTAAGCTGACCAAATCAGTGCTGTGTGCTGCTTGCCTATAGTGTGTTTCCCGCTCTACTGGGGAATAGAAGGAAGTTCATTGTGATAATGCAGAGTCTTGAAATATGCTATGTGATTGTTTGAGTACAGGAGAAATGTCCCATAACGTGGCATATCCTTGCTTTTAAAGGCTTGAGTTGGGGAATTTCACAGTTATCCAACCTTAATCCCTTTAAAACAGAGCTTTTGTATATATATTTAATAAGAACATAAGAATGACCATACTGGGTCAGACCAAAGGTCCATCTAGCCCAGTATCTGTCTTCCAACAGTGGCCAGTGCCAGGTACCCCAGAGGGAATGAACAGAACAGGTAATCATCAAATGATCCTTCCCCCGTCACCCATTCCCAGCTTCTGGCAAACAGAGGCTAGGGACACCATCCCTGCCCATCCTGGCTAATAGCCATAGATGGACCTATCCTCCATGAATGTATCTAGTTTTTTTTTTAACCCAGTATAGTCATGACCTTCACAACATCCTCTGTCAAGGAGTTCCACAGATTGACTGTGTGCTATGTAAAGAAATACTGCCTTTTGTTTGTTTTAAACCTGCTGCCTATTAATTTCATTTGGTGACCCCTAGTTCTTGTGTTATGAGAAGGGGTAAATAACATTTCATATTTACTTTCTCCACATCAGTCATGATTTCATAGACCTCAATCAGATCCCCACTTAGTTGTCTTTTTTCCAGACTGCAAAGTCCCAGTCTTTAATCTTTCCTCATATGGAAGCTGTTCCATACCCCTACTCATTTTTGTTCCCCTTTTCTGAACTTTTTCCCATTCCAGTATATTTTTTTTGAGTTGGGGCAACCACATCTGCACACAGTATTCAAGATGTGGGCGTACCATGGATTTATATAGGAGCAATATGATATTCTCTGTCTTATTATCTATCCCTTTCTTGATGATTCCCAATATTCTGTTAGCTTTTTTGACTGCCGCTGCACACTGAGTGGATGTTTTCAGAGAACTATACACAATGATTCCAAGATCTCTTTCTTGAGTGGTAACAGCTAATTTAGACCCAACTGTTTTATATGTATAGTTGAGATTATGTTTTCCAATGTACATTATATTGCATTTATTAAAATTGAATTTAATCTGCCATTTTGTTGCCCAGTCACACAGTTTTGTGAGATCCCTTTGTAACTCTTTGCAGTCTGCTTTGGATTTAACTATCTTGAGTAGTTTTGTATCATCTGCAAAGTTTGCCACCTCATTGTTTACCCCTTTTTCCAGATTGTATATGAATATGTTGAACAGCACCGGTCTCAGTAGACCCCTGGGGGACACCACTATTTACCTCTCTCCATTCTGAAAACTGACCATTTATTCGTAACCTTTATTTCCTATCTTTTAACCAGTAACTGATCCCTAAGAGGACCTTCCCTCTTATCCCATGACAGCTTATTTTTCTTAAGAGCCTTTGATGAGGTATCTTGTCAAAGGCTTTCTGAAAATCTAAGTACACTATATCCACTGGATCACCCTTGTCCACATGCTTGTTGACCCGCTCAAAGAATTGTAGTAGACTGGTGAGGCATGATTTCCCTTTACAAAAAACTATGTTGACTCTTCCCCAACAAATTATGTTCATCTATGTGTCTGACAATTTTGTTCCTTACTGTAGTTTCTAACAATTTGCCCATAATTGACATTAGGCTTACTAGCCTGTAATTGCCAGGATCGCGTCTGGAGCCCTTTTTAAAAATTGGCATCACATTAGATATCCTTCACTCATTTGGTACAGAAGCTGATTTAAATGATAGGTTACAGACTACAGTTAGTAGTTCTGCAATTTCACATTTGAGTTCCTTCAGAACGCTTGGATGAATACCACCTGGTCTTGGTGACTTATTACTGTTTAGTTTATCAATTTGTTCCAAAACCTCCTCTAATGACACCTCAATCTGGGACAGTTCCTCAGATTTGTCACCTAAAAAGAATGGCTCAGGTTTGGAAATCTTCCTCAGATCCTCAGCTATGAAGACTGATGCACAGAATTCATTTAGTTTCTCTGCAATGGCTTTATCGTCCTTGAGTGCTTCTTTAACATCTCAATCATCCAGTGGTCCCTATATGGTAAGTATTGGAGGTGGCACAGAAGAGGGGAAAGGATGACACCCCCACATACAACTTTCCCCTTCTGGTATGTGGAGATATGCACAGAAAGCAGATGTTTGAAGTGGGGGGTGAGGAGACACCAAGCTGGGGGGAGGGCAGGGGAACTGTGTGGGAGAGCAGATCTGTCTCTGCCACCCCTCACACCAGCACAATGGCCACAGCGCCTCCGAGCAAAGGAGACCCTGGTAAAGCTACAGAGGTTGCAGAGATTCCATAGTGGGGAACCTCAGATGCTGTTCCTTTTGATTATGGAACGTATAGAGCCCTCATTGCCATAGGATCTGAACAGCTCACAATGTGATTAACGTGTTTCTCCTCACAACACACTGTGTCCCCATTTTACACATGGGGAATGGAGGCACAAATATACCAAGTGATTTGCTCAAGGTCACACAGGAAATCAGTGGTGGAGCAGGGAATTCAACCTGGGTCTCTGGAGTCAAGCCCCAAACCAATGGACCATCCTTTGTCTCCTGAGCTGGGTTCATGGCATAGACTAGCTCTTCCCAGTTTTCTAACCAGAGTGCAGGGGCAGCCATCATCCCTGCAGGCCTCCTGGTGTCAGTCCCATTGGAAACAATGGGATATGGAGGCAATCTTAAGTAGTGGCAGGTTCACTGCCACACACCATGACTTTAGTGAAGAGGCAGCCATCTTCCCTAAGGGCACTCTTTGGCTTCATTGCCCTGTAAGTTATGGGAAATGATGGTCATTTTGAATAAGGCCAAATTGTGAACTTTAAGGGCAAAACTTAGACATGAAGATTGTTAGTAACTTTGCTTAATAACCACCTAGTTTCTTCAAATGTACATTTAAAATTATCTTTTCAGTTTGTTAGCTAGAAGGTGCCCCAAAAAATGAGAGAAATTTTTCTTAACGGACTAATTTTTAATTAATTTACACTTCAACTGTTACCTGAAAAATTCTCAGAAAATTTCATTCCTTTTCAGATTATGTGCTGTAAATTTGGGGAAGATACACTGTTCTCTCCATGAAAAACAATGAGGGAAAATCCCTGTTTCAAGTGGAAAAACAGAACCCATCTTTAATGACAGCAGTGCTCTGTGTCATGTGCCATACAAGTGAAAACCCCTGACATCATGCGTAAAGGAGCAGAATGGCCAGAAGGGAGCTAGGAGAGTGAAGAGCCATTTACAGCAGAATGTACAATGTGACACGGCAGCAGAATGAGACCAATGCTACTTGGGACTGCTCTACAGAGGCATGAAATGAAAAGCAGAGATGAAATGGAAAGACAGTCCTTAGTAATACACTGACTAAAATGCCATGCCTATATCTGGGTATCTCACATTAAACAGTGAAGAAACTTCAGAGAGAAGCAACAGTTCTCCGGTAGCCAGAGGGCCAGATTTATAGGGAGTGATTATTCAGAATGCCACAATTTGCGGAGAAATTAAGGAAGTGCTATGGAAGAACGTCCTGGCTGGAAGAGGGATCTGGCTGGAGAATCATCCCCTCACAGAGGAAGGAATGGGAACCCTGTTGCTGAGGCATCATCTCCCCAGGGAAAGGGGGATGAGCCCCGGTTCGGTGAACATTGGTTCAATCCGGTTTTAAATAACTATAAAACGTACAATAATATTACGTGACCTTTCTAATAATACGGGTCTCTCAGCTTTCCAGCCTCAAACAAATGCACTGGCTCCAGCATCTTCCATCCAAGGCTCTCGAAGACTTTACAAACATTAACTCATTCACATTCATAGCCTCCATGGGAGGAAGAAGAGTAGCATTATCCCCAGCATACACAGAAACATAGGAATTGCCAGACTGGATCAGACCCAAAGTCCATCTAGTCCAGTATCCTGTCTCCAGCAGTGGTCAGCACCAGATGCTTCAGAGGAATGGGCAAGAAACCTTGCAGTAACAGTTGTGGGATAATCTATCCCCATGAAGATCACATTCGAACTCCTAATAGAGACTGTCTTAAATCCTGAAGCAGGAGGTTTTATCTCGTTTCCAAAATGTTTGCTTGCATTCATTGTTATAACTTTGGATATGTTTGTTATCCATATAAGTGTTCAATCCCTATTTGAACTTTGCTAAGTTCTTGGCCTCAATGACATCTTGTGGTAATGAGTTCCACAGTGTAATTGCAAATTATGTATGTAGAAAGGAATTTCCTTTTATCAGTTTTGCATTTGCCACCTTTTAAGTTTCACTGCATGTCTCTTTGTTCTGATACTACGAAACAGGTGGAAAAAACAGGAGCAAAGAGAGGGAAGGGAATTGTGCACGGGTCATATGAACATCAGTGCCTGAGCTGAAGTCAATACAATGAGACTTTATTGTCATGAAGACCTACACAAGTGTTGCTAAAGTGTAAAGAAGAGACAAACCCCTCAAGTTCCTGTCAGAGGTAGACAGGATCGGATAGGCAGTTTGGCCTATGCACTGTGTTCTGGCCACTACAGTCTCCCTTACTCCTGGTCCCTAAACATTCCCTCTCTCTGATGCTACAGATTCAATGCCATGACATCAGACCCTGCTAGTAAAGAGACTCACCGTGCTGCCCTCCACATGGCTCGTTTCTCTGCCTCCAGGGCCCGGCGCTCAGCTGGAGACAGCTCCTTCTCCTGGGTACTTAGGAACTCAGGGCTCTGCATCCGCAATCGCTCCTGATGCCGTCGTTCAGCTTTGGCCGTTCGCACAGGTGCCCCTGCCTCACCCCCTCCTGGGTAAACTGGGATCAGTCTGCAAAGAGAGGCCAGGAATAACAAGGGGCTTGGCCCAATCCACCCTCAAGTCCCCAGACTTCCTGCTTTCCCTCCTCAAAGTCGAGGTCCCACCTTGTACCCTTCCCAAAGCTCTGAGTCCCCCACAGATCTCCTCAAAGGAAGGGCCCCACCGCATCCCATGACCAACCCCCCAGGCTCCTGGCTCCCACTAAGTACCCAACCTGTGCCCCCCACGCCCTGTACCTGACCTGTGCCCCCCACACCCATCCCTCCCCAAAGACAGGTCCCTGCTTCATCTCCCCCACCTCCCCGAAGCCTGCCTGTTACCCCATTCCCTGCTGAAAGGCTGAGGGGTCTGGCCCACTGTATGGCAGTCTGTGGGCAGCAGGCAGGGAAGGGCTTGGGCTGTTGCAGTGCAGTGTCGCTCCTCCCCCTCCCGAGTCCCTTCTTACCCAGACATAGAGTTAGGCCTCGGCTCGGGCTTGAATCCTTCTTCTAGTGAGTTTCTCTGGGAGCTGCTGTGCTCATCTGTCTCAGAGATCCTGGCAGCAACACAGACATGTCAGCCAAGCGTGCTGGAGGCATGCATACCCTGGAGGGTTCAGAGCACAGATCCCCCTTCCCATGGACTTGAGCCATAGGAAGCAGACACTGCAACTCAGCTCAGTGATGTGGCCCCTGATGCATTTGCCTGACCGCTTTGGCATCATGCACATAGAGCTTAACCCTCCAGTCCCATCTGCCCAGGGGAGGAAGCCTTCAAGGGCATGTGAGCAGGGATCAGTAGGAATGAATCACCTGGTAACCAGGTCAATTGGTGAAACTGGAACTCACAGAACATGGGAAGAGCCTCCCAGGTCCTACGGCAGAACCTCAAGAGACTGGGAGAGGGCTGACAGGTACACATCCTTTTCACTCTGCCTGGTCTTTGCAAACACTTGGAAGGTGGTAAGGTGACAGGGAACAGCCAGCATGGATTTGTGAAGAACAAATCATGTCAAACCAATCTGATAGCTTTCTTTGATAGGATAATGAGCCTTGTGGATAAGGGTGAAGCTGTGGATGTGGTATACCTAGACTTTAGTAAGGCATTTGATACAGTCTCGCATGATATTCTTATCGATAAACTAGGCAAATACAATTTAGATGGGGCTACTATAAGGTGGGTGCATAACTGGCTGGATAACCGTACTCAGAGAGTTGTTATTAATGGTTCCCAATCCTGCTGGAAAGGCATAACGAGTGGGGTACCGCAGGGGTCTGTTTTGGAACCGGCGCTGTTCAATATCTTCATCAACGACTTAGATATTGGCATAGAAAGTACGCTTATTAAGTTTGCGGATGATACCAAACTGGGAGGGATTGCAACTGCTTTGGAGGACAGGGTCATAATTCAAAATGATCTGGACAAATTGGAGAAATGGTCTGAGTTAAACAGGATGAAGTTTAACAAAGACAAATGCAAAGTGCTCCACTTAGGAAGGAAAAATCAATTTCACACATACAGAATGGGAAAAGACTGTCTAGGAAGGAGTACGGCAGAAAGGGATCTAGGGGTTATAGTGGACCACAAGCTAAATATGAGTCAACAGTGTGATGCTGTTGCAAAAAAAGCAAACATGATTCTGGGATGTATTAACAGGTGTGTTGTGAGCAAGACACGAGAAGTCATTCTTCCGCTCTACTCTGCTCTGGTTAGGCCTCAGCTGGAGTATTGTGTCCAGTTCTGGGCACCGCATTTTAAAAAAGATGTGGAGAAATTGGAAAGGGCCCAGAGAAGAGCAACAAGAATGTTTAAAGGTCTTGAGAACATGACCTATGAAGGAAGGCTGAAAGAATTGGGTTTGTTTAGTTTGGAAAAGAGAAGACTGAGAGGGGACATGATAGCAGTTTTCAGGTATTTAAAAGGGTGTCATAAGGAGGAGGGAGAAAACTTGTTCACCTTAGCCTCTAAGGATAGAACCAGAAGCAATGGGTTTAAACTGCAGCAAGGGAGGTCTAGGTTGGACATTAGGAAAAAGTTCCTAACTGTCAGGGTGGTTAAACACTGGAATAAATTGCCTATGGAGGTTGTGGAATCTCCATCTCTGGAGATATTTAAGAGTAGGTTAGATAAATGTCTATCAGGGATGGTCTAGACAGTATTTGGTCCTGCCATGCAGGCAGGGGACTGGACTTGATGACCTCTCGAGGTCCCTTCCAGTCCTAGAATCTATGAATCTATGAATCATTGAGACTGCCGGCACCTGCCCTGTATTCTGGGAGCCCTCCGCCTTCCTTCTACCTCCAGGCTGGGGATTTCTCCTCAGAATCTCGCAGAGCCTACCTTTCTCTCTGTTTTGATATCATGAGCTCTTAGCAGGTCCAGGCCCCAATCCTGTCCCATCTCCATTATCACAGCTATATCCTCTCTGATGTATGCATCTATCTCACTCCAGACAGGCCATCCAAACTCATCTTCCTCACCCAGAGGTCTGACTGTGTCACCCCGGCCTGCGGTATCAAGTGTAAATTATTGTGCTAACCTGACAGCTCTTTCCTAAGTCCAGCCCTGCTCCCTCCAGCCTCCATGCTGTGATGGGTGACTGACTTCTTCTTGCTGTGATGGGTGACTGACTGCTTCTTGCTGATGTCAGATCTCTCTGAAGGCACAAAGTCTGCCCTCAGGCAGCCCTCTAGAACTAAGTGAGGGCAGACCTGTGCTAAGGGCTGCATTCTCGTGATCCACACCCTTTGCAATGCCATTGGCCCAGTGTGCCCTAGGTATAAGTCAGCACAGAATTTGGCCCTGAATAAGCAGCCAAAGATCTTATTTCCTATCACAATATTGCCAACAGCTGCCTATTCCCACCCAGACTAGAGACAGGGAGTTGATGGGGGAGAGGAGTTTTAGCCTGTTCCCACCCTAAGTACCTTCCTTCTCTTAAACTCACTGGAGACCAATTGAACAATCAGCCTGAGAAGCAACTGAGCCAGTGATGTGGTGCCACAGATACACTCTCCAGAGCTCGCTGTAGGATGGACTGGCCCACAACCCTTTAGCCCAGCAAAGGGAGAGCACCAAAGGGAGGCCACCTCCACCCCACCCACTCTCCAGAGCTCGCTGTAGGATGGACTGGCCCACAACCCTTTAGCCCAGCAAAGGGAGAGCACCAAAGGGAGGCCACCTCCACCCCACCTTCACAGAGTGATGCTATCTGAGCTGCATCTGGCTGTGGAGAGAGGAGGGATAAATTGCCTCTGCAAAGACTGCATGTTTGGCTACTGCCCTTTAGTGTTTGCCAGGAACCCAGTTTAGTATGGCAGGGCAGGGGGGAACCCCCACTATGCAGGTGTAATGCGAGGTGTTTCTGGACTGAGACTGGATGAATACAAATGCTGATGGGGAGCAGAAACTGGAGCCGACACGAGGACATGGACTGTCCCTAGTGTGGTCAGGCAGCATGAGAAGACCCTAAGCCAAAGTCTACAAGACGAAGATGCTTGGCCCTTTGGCCCGAGGCATGGTCCTGCCGCAGCTTATGGGGAAAGAGTCAGACAGACAAGATTCTGAGAAAGTTCAAAGGCAGCAACCTGAGCTTTATTCTGTTTGAAGCCCAATTCTCCACCTGTAAAGCAAATCTGCAGGGAAAGGAATGAAAGCAGCAGCACCAATGCAGAACCGCTGCCTGGGGAGAGACTCCAGCAGACCCAGGCATAAAGCAAGAACCTAAGGGGCAGGGCGTGGCACAGGCTCAGCAAAGAGGTATGTCCCCCAACCTAGCCACAACTACAATCAATGACTCTAGGTACGCAAGGGCAGGATCTGGGCAGCCACTCATTTGAGAACAAGGACCCAGAGACAAACTGCATGCCTTGTGATGTCTAGTTCCCCTGCAAAAGTGATGGGGCCTGCCCAGACCTCCCCATCTGGGGAAAGGTGATGCTGGCATACTCCTAGGACACAGAGCTGGATCTGAGCTGCCAGTCGGTCTTACCGAGTTGCCGGGGACTGGATGCTCCTTCCATTTAGTCTCTTGATCTTGTACTCCACTCCTTCGATGATGACACTGGACTGCATGCTCATGTCAGGCATCTGCTTCCCCACATCCTCCTCTTCCTCCTCCTCCTCCAACAGCAGAGCCCGTTTCTGCTGCAGTTTACGAGCTGCCAAAATGAGAAAGACCCATATGAGTGGGGAGAGAACTGCAGAGCTGGCTGCCAGCAGTGATTCCCACGGCCATCGAGGCTCATGGTAGGTCCTTCCCCTCTAAGGGTCTCACTCACTCTCTGCAAGAGAGTCCTACAGTTTCTGTAACTGTCTTTGAGTCTATTCCCTTCTCTTCAGCTCTCTTAGCATCTACTCCTTTCCCAGCATCGATTCCTTTCAACCTGTCTTAATCACTTCCTTGTAATCAGCAAAACCTTTTCCCTAGCTTTCTTCCTGGCTATAACCTCAGAGAGTCTCCAACCGCTTCACCCTCTGTAACTCCTCCATGGATGGGAACTGCCTAAGAGCCAATGGGAAGACCCCCTGTGGAGATGGATCCCACAGGATATGATGTGCATGTCAGGGATCAGACCTCTAGGAGTCAACAGCCAGATTCAGACGTGTCCCTCCATGGGCATAGAGCCCCAGGAACTAATGGGAAAACATCATCCCTCCAGCTCAGCTGACAAGCAGATCCCCTCCACACACATCAGGGACAGTGCCATGGGGAGCCAATGGGTAGGACCCTGCTGTGGGGGGTGGAGGCCCGATAAGTTGATGATCCTCTTCACCCAGTGAAGGCCAGTCATGGCAAGGGACGGGCAGAACTCCACCCTCCTCCCATGGGCACAGACTGTTCAGAGGAGGCCTATATTCTCATAGATTTATAGACTCATAGGCTTTAAGGTCAGAAGGGACCATCGTGATCATCTAGTCTGACCGCCTGCACATCGTAGGCCACAGAACCTCACTCACCCACTCCTGAAATAGACTCCTAACCTCTGGTTGAATTACTGAAGGCCTCAAATCATGGTTTAAAGATTTCAAGTTACAGAGAATCCACCATTTACACTAGTTTAAACCTGCAAGTGACACGTGACACGTGCTGCAGGAAGGTGAAAAACCCCCAGGGTCTCTGCCAAACTGACCCAAGGGAAAATTCCTTCCCAACCCCAGGTATGGCGATCAATTAGACCTTTCACCTAAGATGGGTTTAACCATGCATGCAGGGGTTCCCTCACCAAAGGCTCTTAAGCAGAGTAAGCTGTCATGGAATAAGAGAGAAGGTCCTGTCATGGATCAGTAACTGGTTAAAGGATAGGAAACAAAGGATAGAAATAAATGGTAAGTTTTCAGAATGGAGAGAGGTAAATAGTGGTGTTCCCCAGGGATCTGTACTGGGATCAATACTGTTCAACATATTCATAAATGATCTGGAAAAAGAGGTAAACAGTGAGGTGGCATGATGGGGTATAAATTAGCTGTTACCACTCGGGAAAGAGATCTTGGAGTCACTGTGGATAGTTCTCTGAAAACATCCACTCAATGTGCAGCCACAGCCAAAGAAGCTAACAAAATGTTGTGAATCATCAGGAAAGGGATAGATAATAAGACAGAAAATATCATATGGCCAGACTGGGTCAGACTAAAGGTCCATCTAGCCCAGTATCCTGTCTTCCAATGCCAAGTGCTTCAGAGGGAATGAACCCCTGTCGCCCATTTCAGCTTCTGGAAAACAGAGGCTAGGG
The DNA here is from genome assembly GCF_013100865.1 of Trachemys scripta elegans. Lineage (NCBI taxonomy): Eukaryota > Metazoa > Chordata > Testudines > Emydidae > Trachemys > Trachemys scripta. Next base: position 282,417,541 of record NC_048299.1, on the reverse strand, counting down.
ACATCATTCCTACCCATCCTGGGTAATAGCCATTGATGGACCTATCCTTCATGAATGTATCTAGTTCTTTTTTGAACCATGTTATAGTCTAGGCCAGAGGTTCCCAAACTGGGGTTCGCAAACCCCTGGGGGTTCGCAGAACGTTACAGGGGGTTCGCCAGAAAAATTTCACTAATGGCGGATAGAGGACCCCGGGCATTGGAGACAGCAGGTAGGACCCAGTTGCAGGGCAGACACCCCGCACCCCAGGGAGAGCTGGGCCGGGCAGTTGGGGCTGGCAGCCCGAGTCCCGGCAGTCAGCGGGGGAGCTGGCAGCCCAAACCCTAGCACTTTGCGCGGGGCTGGCAGCCCAAGCCCCAGGGAGAGCGGGGCTGGGCAGTTGGGGCTGGCAGCCCGAGCCCTGCCCCCATCAGCGGGGGAGCCAGCAGCCCGAACCCCAGCGCTCCGCGTGGGGCTGACAGCCCGAGCCCCAGGGTGACCCTTAGTTCTTGTGTTATGAGAAGACTGCTGGGCAGGAAGAACAGCGTTTAAATCTTGGCTTCTTAGTTTTCAGATCTGCCATAGAAGACACTGCAGTATGGAGTCAAAGCTTACTTATCATTGCTAAAAACTACCTATCCAAAACTGTAACTACTATGTACAATCTTAACAATGTAAAACCCGAAACCAAAATGTTTTTAGATAGCACTTGTATCAAAAATAGGATCTGGATCCCAGTCCAGAAAGGTTGGTAGTCTGCTGCTGCTTGCGGCTGTAAGTGCTGCAACCCCTTTTTACAGCCCCACCCTTAGAACCTTCAAAACAGTGAAGGGAGGGGCCGGAGGCGGCAAATGAGTGCTCCAGTGGGCACTGCTAGCTACTGTTAATTGTCAGAGCTGTACAAGCCAGCCCATCGCAGGAGTGGGAATATACAGAGGCCAAGCAAAGGAGAATCTCAGCTTCCATTTAAAAAAAAAAGAAAGTTTGTAGCACTCCTGGCTGTGGAGAAAAGCTTGAAAATGTGACTCATAGGGACTCAAAAGTCAGAAGGCAAAGAAAGACCCAACATGTATCATTTTAAAACCAGTCTCATGATTTTTCAGGCCTGACCACAGTTGTTTAATATTTCACTGTAATATTGCTTGAGACACCCTCCCCCCATTAATAATAACCCGGAACCCAGGAGCCAATGGCTGGAAATTAGAATAAATTTCCAATTCCAACCATCCAAGCAGCAGGGTTCTGGAACAGCCTTCCAGTAGAAGCAGGGGGACAAACAGCCCAACTAGTTGTAAGGTGGAGCTTGATAAGTTTATGAATGGGATGATAGGACAGGGTTGCCTGTAAGAGTAGTGAACTGGACTCAATGACTCAGGAGGTCCCTTCCAGTCCCATGTTCAGTAGGTGGGATCCCCCACTCTCAAAAGCCAACAGGCAGGGGACAGATCCCCCAAGAGCCACAAAAGAGAAACCTAACACCCCAACACTGACTCTGTCGCACCTTCCTCCTCCTTCATTTTCTTCAGGTCATCCTCCCCCACCAGGGAGACACGCTTGGGGGGCTTCTCCACCTGCTGCTGTTTCACCTCGATCTCAAAGTACTTTTGCCTCTCACGGAAGGATCGCTGTTCTGGGCTGTGCAGTCCCCCTGACGACAGCATCTGCAACAGCCACAGCAGCATGTCAGCCACTAAAAGACCCTACTCCATATCCAATCCCCCCAGGCAAGTGCCCATTCCTTCGTTTCCTGTGTCCCTACCCCACATCCAATCCCCCCCAGGCAAGTGCCCTGTGCCCACCTTCCCTGGATCCCTGCCCCGTATCTAATCTCCTTGGGTATATGTCCCATGCCTGCCTTCCCCAGGTCCCTTCTTCATATCCAGTCCCTTCAGGCACAGGCCACATGCCTGCTTTCATCAGGTCCCTACCCCATGTCTGAACCCTCTCTCCACACTGCCGCAGATGGGAACTTTGCCTCCTATCTACCCACACTGGGATTCTGCGCTTATCCCCCAAGGTCTGTGATCAAGACTCACAACTCCAACTCTATTTCCAGCCACTGAAACTCACCTCAGGAGAAGCTTTAGGTTTCTCGGTGCTTGTCTGACCATGTGTCTCCTGAGGAGAGAGAGAAAAGGGAAACGTTTGAGATAGGGGCTCTTTGTCTTTGCCTCACCCATGAAACAGAACAGCACCTCCTGCCCCCATTCTCAGTCCTGACCCACCTGTGATGCTCCCAGTATCCCCATCGTCCCTGCCACCCCGGTGTCTGTGCAGCCAGGTCATCATCCCTGCCCTACCCCTACCTTATTTGCCTGTGACAGGGGAACCGCTGCAAAGGTCTTGTATGCCTGCTTGACACTGACTGGGACATCCTCAGGAGAGGGAGGTGAGGGGGGACGCAGCTGCAGAGACAGAGACAGAAGAGGTCAGGCTAATCATAGATGCTATAAAGGAGAACAGGAAAAGAACCAGCCCCTTATGTGTGTTGAGACCAGAGGGTGGAGCATCAGAGACAGAGCCCCCAGCCTTGGGAAAAGGGGGAGTAGCTGCCATGCACAGTAGCTTCCTTGGACACGAGCATGTTACACTGCTGGCTCTAATGTCCTGGATAGGCTGGTGCCAATGCTTCTGCTGGTGTCAGAGCCTCCTGGGTTCAGTGGGGGTTTCACAGGTGGCAGTGCTGCTCCCAGGCTCGTCAGGGATTTCAGCTCAGCCACACCAGCTTATGTCTGCCTGCAAACAATGGGCTCTCTGGGTGGCCATACACCGGACTCCAGTTCCTGAGTCTGGATTGGGTATGCCAGTTTTTAGATTTCCTCACAGTATTTGTGAATGCCAAGACTATAAAGAGTTAGGCTACCTCTCAGCCTTGTCTCTGGTGCTAGTCCAGTTATCCCTGTAAGAAGGCCTGGCCATTTCCTCCTGTATTTCAGTGCAGGGGCTATTGCACTCCTACTTAAACCAGCGTCAAAGCAGGTGCCCACACACCCCTACATTGAGGGCTCCTGTAGATTTCTGTGGTCCTCTTACTTGCATTGAGCACATCTCAGCTGCCTTCTGGGAAGGGATCTATCATCTGGAGGACCCACCATTTCCTCTTCTTGACTCCTTAAGCATTTCCCCACTTAGCATCTTTGCCAATGTATTGACAGAAAAGACTGAGAAGATCCAACAGGACTTCATGTTCCTTGTAACTTGTCTGCTCTCCTCCTTTCACCTTCTGTCTCCCCACATCCCCAATCCTATCCCAGACACACATCTGCCTTGCCCCTATTCTCACACCCTTCACAACACAACCCACCCTAGTCCCCCGGGATAAAAATCCACCTGTGACCCCCCCACTTCTGCCACCTCCCTCCTCTCCTTCAGCACGTGCCACCTACGACCACTGCCTTGACCTCCTGCTTCCAGTCTCACTATTCCCCCACCACAGCCCTCTCCAGCCCTGAAGGGGTTAAAGCAGCCCTGGAGAGGGCTGTGGTGGGGGAAAAGATAGTCTGATTGGGGGAAGCAGCCACAGCTGGGGCCACGCCCCAATTAGGCCACAGCTGGCCCTATAAGAGGCCTGAGGGCCAGAGGCTGAAACTCTCTCTCCCCCTCTTTTCTTGAGAGAGAGGGACCTGTCTGTCTGGGAGCTGAGAAGGGTACCTGAGGTGGAGCAGTGTTGGGGAAGGGCAGAGGGAGCTGGGGAGGCTGCAGGCCTTGCTAAAAGGGCCAAATAGGCACTGGGGCTGCAGAGGGGCAGCCCAGAAATAGGCAAAGGCAGCAGGTCCAACCCCCCTTGCCGACGATGAGTGGTTTACAGACTGCCGTCTGCCCCGGTGAGCGGGGGCTAGATGATGACTGGCAGTAGCCACTGAGGCAAGGTGGGAATAGAGGGTTGGGGGTTCCCCTGCGCGGGGAGACCCAGAGCGAGGGGGGTACTGTGGTGAGCAGAACCCCTGGGCAAAGGGCACCAGGGGTTCTGGGAGGGACACGGGGCCAGCAGCAGGCGGGACACCAGCCTGCAAAGGGCGCCCCAGGCTGGAAAGAGCGAATTCCCGAGATGACCAGCAGGAAGCACGGTGCCGGTGAGTCGTCACCCCGTCACATTCACCCTTGACTCTCTCTGTTCTGGCGTCTCCTCTCTCCCCTGAAAAGGGAACACGTCTGCTCATACGCTTTACACTGGCTGCCTATAAACAAACTCTCTGCTCCTAGCCCTTTCCTTCCTCTATGGGGACCGGTCCCCTGCTCAGGGCCTCGTGATGGTGGGGGCAACAGCTTTCCTCACAACTGGTTATATGGTTTCTCCCCTTCAATTCCACACTTGATTCCTTCCCTCTTTTCTCGCTTCCTCAGCCCCTTCGGCTGCCTTAACTCAGCCTTGCTTGTTTGCTGCCCTTCTCTTTGCTCTAACTGGTGATGTCTATTCTTGTTTGGTTGCCTTCCCTTCTGCTCAGACTAAACAATAGTCTGCCAATCTTGGAAAGAGATTTTAAAATACAGTATCTGAATCACTTGAACTCTAGCTCTTCAACCTGGGTCTCATTTGGGCCCAGACAGGGATGTCTGTCCAATTCATAATGTGACTCTTTGAGGCAGGCTGGGTCTCTCTCTAGGTTTTCAATAGTGCCACACAGGCACTGTAAAAAGGAGTAATGACCACTGGCCTATTTCCATGCTGCAAGTGGACCAGTGTTCTTGTGTGGTAATTCTTGCCAGGCCCCAGAAACCCTGTGCCTGGGCCCCAGAAACCTGCAGATTCCTCTGTGCCTGATGCCATCTTGTAACAATTGCCAATGTGCAAGCAATCCTTCTGCAAATCAGCAATGGTGCAGTGCTCCCCAGTGAGGGGGGCAGAGCCACACAGCTAGATAACAGCAAGAAGCTGTTGGCTGTTGCCCTGGTGTGTGAGAGATAATGACAGGACAAAAGATCTGAAGGGCTTTATACATCAAGAGAATGTAGCACCTTGTAAGTAAATGAAAGTCTGAGACGCCATCTGCACTGGGGATTTCAGCCACTGGTGTTAGGTGTGTGGAGGCCCAGGAGAATTGAATGAATGGCCTTGGGTAGCCCAGCCAGTACAGCCCAAATGGTGGCTCAGTAATTTAAGCATAGTCCACGATAGAACGGGAGTTTGGACTGAGGATAATAGTCCCTGGCGACTTTATTCTTCTGGAATGGGTATTCTCTGCCTTAATCGGACAAGGCAGGAGGGAGTGTACGTGGGAGAAAGCAAATGTGATTGGACTCTATCCCCTGGATTTGATTGCTGGGATCCCCACTGTCGCCCGTATGACTGTTCTAAATATCAAGGGCGATGGAACCACACCCATGTGAAACTTACCAATAATAGTTGGGTGAAATGTTCCTACCAACAACCTAAAGGCGAAGGTTGCAAGGTGGTAGGACAGGATAGGTTCTTTGATGCCCTATCTTTAACTTGCCAGCGAGACAATACCACTAGCAAGGACCACGTGGTAGGGTGGTTTCAATGGGCATGGCAGCATCATAATGGAACTCGAGTATGGGGTTTCAGCCAGTTCTGGTCTAGCACCAATCAGCCAAGATGGGGCTGTGATTGTGTCTGGAAGGCGGGAGCTGGGGCGTGGAAGTGTAATTACTGCGATTCGTACGGTGACTCAACTGTTGGGGGACCTTTAGGGACCGATAATTATTTATATTTCGAACAACCAGAGGACTCTGAGGCCTGAGATGGTCCCTTTGCTAACGGAACCTGGGCCCTGAAAGGCCATTATTGGATCTGTGGATCCTATGCCTACCGCAGATTGCCTCCAAATTGGTCAGGGGTACGTTACGTTGGCTATATTAGACCCTTGTTCTTTCTATTACCCCAGATGCAGGGAAATAAGTTGGGAGTTAAAGTATATGACGATTTGATCAGAGAAAGGCGGTTCGTGGACTCCACCTTGGCCGCCGGAAGCTCCCAAACATGGGGAGCTCAGCAGTGGCCCCCCGAGAGGATTATCCAACACTATGGACCAGCCACTTGGAATCCCAATGAATTAATATCCGGGGCCAGAGAACCTATTTATAACCTAAATCGAATAATTAGGTTACAGGCTGTTTTGGAAATCTTAACCAATCAAACAGCCGCGGCTCTTGACCTTTTGGCCGATCAATCAACCCAGATGAGGAATGCAATCTATCAGCATCATATAGTCCTCGATCATTTACTGGCGGAGGAAGGAGGAGTCTGTGCAAAATTAAATGAGTCTAATTGCTGTTTACAAATCGACGATAATGGAAAAGCGGTAAAACAGTTAACGAAAGAAATGAGGAAATTAGCCCATGTCCCAGTTCAGACCTGGGGAGGGTAGGATATGGACTGGTTTACTTCCTGGTTACCGCAACTAGGATGGCTCCGAAAAGGTTTCCTCTTCTTTGTACTCTTTATTACAACCCTACTAATCCTAGCTTGCTTTGCTCCCTCTTTAGTTGTGTTAGTCCGACAAATGACCAATCAAATTGTATATCGACAAATGATGGCGCTATACCAGCCAGTGAAAACTGAGGATTGGGGGCCACAGAGCTCTCAAAATGCTTTTAAGGGGGGAAAACCTTGTTAGAGCAAAGGTCAACTATTTGCCTATTATCCCAGCTGCTCCCCACATGCACGAAGCTGCTTTCCGCATACACGTATACAAAACAATCAGGCAAGGAAGTCAGACATATGTATCCTGACGACCCCCAGAAGCATAATCAATCAAGGAAGTCCAACAGATGTATCCTGTTTACCCCTAGAAAGGAATTTAAAAATTCCATAGGTTAGCAGAATGTATGCACGCTAAGTTGTTTGTTACTGGGTATAAAAAGGCCTGCTCTGTGCTTGTAAGGTGTGCTTCTCCCTCTGGCATTAGTCGAGGGAAGCACCCGCTCAGCTGACTGATCAATAAAGAACTTGAAGCCGTCTTCTAGACTCCCGTGCCTCCTTGGGGTAATTGGGTAGCTCCAGGGGGAAACGAGACCATTTGGCTAACACTAGTGCAGCTGTACTGATGGAAATCCTGGCACAGATAAGCAAAGCCGCCATGTGCCACTGTGCTGCTCACCCCTGTTTGAAACCAGAGTAAGCAGCACGGGTGCAAAGCAGGAATCTGTCTTTTCCGGGGTTCTCACCAGGATAGCATCACTGGTGGTTAGCCAAAGATGGCTGTAACGAGGGCAAATCCCAGTGTACACAAGACTACGGCGCACCCAGCACTCCAGTGCCTTTCAGATAGGGCGGAGAGCTCCTGCAGGGACCAGAGAGGGTTGGTTGGCGTTTGGGCCCATAATGGGCATCACTAGGAGGGTGTGTGTAGCTTGCCCGCCAGGAAGGGTGGCACAACCACCACCGGGCACAGGCTGACTCAGCTCAGTGAGAAGGAACTGCAGGCCACTTACAGAGTTCTGGACACTGGAGCATGACTCCGGTTGCTGGAAGGGGTTGGGGCTGTCTCTGCCCTCCGAACTAGGCAGGGCAGCATTTTGTCGCACCCGGGAGAGAGGCTGAATGACGCCCGGCTTGGTCTGCTTGTGCCCACACCACACAACAGGGAAAAGGCAGAGTAAGGGACAAGAGACAGAAAAGAGAGACAAGAAAAGTTAGGGCAGCAAGACATCCCTGGCATGCAAAAGAGGGGGGCAGATCCTGTTTGAAACTCTTGGGCGCAGCTTCTCTGCCACACTGCCAACCCAGTCAGAGGCAGCAGGCTGCGAAAGGGATAAAGGCACCTTATCAATAGCCCCCATTGATATGTGGGAGGGAGAGCAACAGCAGCTATCCAGCACCAGCCAACACCCCAGGATCGTGATGTGCAGAACTAGACAAGCAACAAGGCCATGGCAGGGCCCAGTGGCTCCACACAAGCCCAGGGCACAAGCACAAGTCTGCAGTGCAAGCAGGCAGCTTCCAGAGGTGCAGGAGGGAAGTGTAAGAGCGAGCTGGGGAGAATGTGGGAGTTGTAAATAGGAGATGCAGATGAGAGAGAAAAGGATAAGCAAGCACTGAGGGCTCCAGTGGCAGATTGGGGCAGAAGCAGCGATGTGAGAGGGGACTGGGGTGTTGAGGCTAAGACTAGAGCCAGTTACTCTGGGGTGTTTCGGGGAGATGAACAAATGTGAGACACTGGAGGGAGGGGTAGCAGAGAAGCAAGTAAGCAAGCAAAAGAGAGCCACCAGAGCAAGTACAAGAGGGAGCAAGGCTGTGGAATATTCACACTGAATTTTGAGAAAAGGGGAAAAAAATAAGCCTTTGTGCATTTGTGCAAATGTGAGGCATGGTAGTGAGCAGCGTGCAAGGAAAGGAGAGTGTGTGGCCTGGCAGTAAATAGAATGCAAGGAAAGCAGAGGGCAAGACCTGGCAGTAAGCAATGTGCAAGGAAAGGAGAGTGTGTGGCCTGGTGGTAAGCAGTGTGCAAGGAAAGGACAGTGTGAGGCCTGGCAGTGAGCAGAGTGCAAGGACATGAGTGTGCAGCCTGACATGGATCCCAGTGCGAGGAAAGGAATGAGAGGCCTGGCAGTGAGCATAGTGCCAAGAAAAGAGAGTGTGAGGCTTGGTGGTGAGCAGAGTGTGAGGAAAGAAGAATGTGAGGCCTGGCAATGAACAGAGTGCGAGGAAAGGAGAGGGTGAGGCGTGGGGGTGAGCAGAGTGTGAGGAAAGGCGAGGTCAAAGGCTGGCAGTGAGCAGAGTGTGAGGAAAGTCGAGGTCAAAGGCTGGCAGTGAGCAGAGTGTGGAGAAAGTCGAGGTCAAAGGCTGGCAGTGAGCAGAGTGTGAGGAAAGGCGAGGGGAGGCCTGGCAGTGAGCAGAGTGTGAAGAAAGTCGAGGTCAAAGGCTGGCAGTGAGCAGAGTGTGAGGAAAGGCGAGGGGAGGCCTAGCAGTGAGCAGACTGAGGAAAGTCGAGGTCAAAGGCTGGCAGTGAGCAGAGTGCGAGGAAAGGCGAGGGGAGGCCTGGCAGTGAGCAGAGTGCGAGGAAAGGAGAGTTTGCGGTCTCGCAGTGAGCAGTGTGTGAAGGAGGGAGGTTGCGAGGCCTGGCAGTGACGAGTGTGCAAAGGAAGAAGAATGAGAGGTCTGAGGGCAGAAGCACTTACTGATTTGCTGTCATCTTGCGGTGGGATGAAGTTTATGGAAGCCTGAAAACAGACAAGAAAATGTAAATTGAGAGTCCTGCCCAATTTGAGAGCAATACCAGAGCTCCCAATCTACCCTTCCCAGCTCCTCCTGTCACGTGCAGAGAGAGGCCTGGAGTTCTCACTCTGTGCAGCCCATGGCATCAACCCCCAGTGCCACCCCAGCATAGCCTGTCCTAGCCCTGGCTTAACACCCCGTGCTCTCATAGCTTGTTACTGAGTTTGAGCAAAGCAATTGACACCACAGCTTTTCTGCCATGAAGCACTCACAGACACCAGCCCAGCAGCAGCTAGCAGAAAGGAGCAGAGGGGGAGCAGCTTCTATCCCCTTGGGGCCCTAGCCCAACAACTGCTCCCCACAGCACAGGTCTCAGCAAATACCAAGTCTGTGAGACAGTGGAGCCAAGGAACGTGCTAAGAGCAGCAGCACACACTGCACACCAAGAGGCACTTACAAAGCGAGTCTCCCTGCCTGACAGGTGAGCAGGCCGAAGGGCTGCAGGTGGCTGGAGAGGGGCAGCACCAGGGAGAACCAAGAGGGGAGAGAACCAGAGAAACACTGAAGACACCAAGGTTCCTGCAGGGAAGGCAGAGACAAGCACCCCTTTCCCCAGAGCTGAAACTCCCCTTCCTCAAGCCCCACAGTGAGCATGCTCACTCAGCCTTTTCTAACCCACAGCAGAGAGAGGAGCCCCCAGCCCAACTGCTCCTCACCTGCCACAGAGAAAGGACCCAGCACCTGCTTCTCAGCAGGGAACAACCCCTTCCCCGCTGCTTCCAACCACCACGTGCAGAGAGGGGAGGCCTTGCTGGCTTCTCCCCTGCCAAAGGATCACAGGATTTATCAGAAGGGACCATTATGATCACCTAGTCTGACCTCCTGCCTAGCACTGGCCAGAGATCTTCAGCCAGGGATTCCTTCGAGCCCAGTAAATTGTGATTGAACTAGAGTGTGTCTTTTACATTATGAGATGCACATAGTTGAAGGCCAGAAGGGATGATTATGATCATCTAGTTTGGCCTCCTGTCTATGACAGACAAAAGAACCCCGCGCAGTGACTCCTGCATCAACTAAGTAAATTGATCCAATGGTTAATTATCTTCACTGTTAAAAATTTGCAATTTATTTCTAATCTGAATTTGTCTAGCATCAGCTTCCAGCCAATGGATATGGGTTTTTTTGGCCAGTTTGAAGAGCCATCTTTTCTAGCCAGACTGAAGAGCCATACCACTATCAAAAATCCCTTCCTCATGTAGGTATTTGTAAAGCATGATCAAGTCACTTCTTAACTTTCTCTTGGATAAATTAAGTAGATTTTTCTTTAATCTCTCACTACAGGGAAGTTTTTTCCAGACCTTGAATCATTCTTATAGCTCCTTTTTGAAGTGAGGACACCAGAAATGGACACAGTATCCAGTAATAGTTTCATTAATGCCAAATAAAAAGATAATACCACCTTCTTACTCCCACTTGTTAATTCCCTGCTTGCATATCTGAGGATCACATTCACCATCTTAACTACAGCATTGCACTAAGTACTTTTCAGTGTCACTGCATTTCAGGATATAGTCCACATGTTGTAAGTCTTACATTCTTTGTTCTTCGATATATGATCTTGCATTTAGCTATAATAAAACACTTTGTTCAAATGAGCCCACTTTACCAAGTGATCCAGATTGGTCTGTATAAACGACCTGTCCCCATCATTATTTACCACACCACCAATTTTTGGATCATCTGCAAATTTTATTAGCAATGATTTTGTTTTTTCTTCCATATCATTGATAATGACAGTGAATAGCACTGGGTCAAGAATAGACCACAGTGAGAGCCCATTAAAACATCTCCTTTGGTAACAATTCCTTTGGTATAATTACTTTTTGTGAGCTATCCATTAACCAGATTTTAATCCATTTAATGTAGGCCACATTGATTTTCTTGTGCTAATTGTTTTAAACATCAGAATGGCAATTGTTTGCATTTCCTAACAGCTTATTTGTACTCATTGCTATCAGTTTCCCCATTTTTCCATTTATATAAAGTCCAAATCAACCACCCCAATCTTCCAAGGCAGAGAAGAGTATCATCATTCATTCAAGCATGTCTGCTAGTTATATGGTATCTGCATAAGCTAAAAAGCTCAATTCTAGATCACCCAACATCACGCCCTTCGACTTGTATACCATTCTGAATATCCAATTTAAGAATATGATGAAAAGGGACTGTGATTCTATACCTGCTTATTGTACACCAAACTTTGACTTGAACCAGTAGCTTAATATTCACCAATTTATACGGCACTACAGGAGTTTTCATACGTAACTTTTATAATTGCAGTTATCTTATCTGGAACTCCACATGATTTTAACTGCTTTCTATAATGCTTCCCTCCAAACCAAATCAAATGCCTTTGTGAAGTCAATGAAAACAGCAAACATTTTCAATCCCCATTCTCACTTTTTTTCATCAACTGTTGGCGTGTGAATATCTCATCAATGCAACTTTGGCCTGGTCTGAAGCCACTCTGTTCCTCACCTACTAATTCTTCTAAAACGGGCTTTAGTCTGTTGACAATTGCTTTCATCATGATTTCTCCCTGTACTGGTAATAAGCTTATACCTCTATAATTATTCAGACTGCAGGATCTCCTTTCTTCACGATTGGTTCAACTACTGCCTTTAGCCAGTCATACAGTACCTCCTCTTGCTCCCATACCTTCTTATATATTTTTCCTAGAGCTTCGATAGCACTTGTCCCACCAGCTTTTAGCAGCTCAGCTGTTAGATTGTCTATTTCCTCCAGCTTTCCCATTTTTAACTGCTTCACTGCTCTTTCTATTTTTTTTTTCTGATGGTGGTTCAGTGCTGCTATCCATTCTGCCTTGCAAGCTTCCCTGTTCATTTAGCATGTCTAGACAGGGTTCAGCACTTTATCCAAATGCTCCTTCCCTGCTTCCAGCCCCTCTTCAGCAATTGTTCTCAGTTCACTGTTAGCCTTTCTTACCACTTGCATAGTTGGCTTGATCATATTTTCCATAGAACATATCCTTTTTGTACATTGTTTTCATAGCTTGTTTTCCTGACACCTCCTCCAGTTGTTCAGCCGCTTCTCTTCAGAACTTTTGCTTGTCCAATCTGCCATTTCTTCACTGCTTTGCATAACACTTTTATTTCTTCCACGTTCCCAGAAGTCTTGTTTTTACACTTTTGCTGTAATGCCAAGAAAATGAAGTGGGAGCATCTTGGAAATGGGACAAGAGATAAAGTGTTGAAAGGCAGTAGTAGAGAAGCTATAGAACAAGTAAAATGTTATGTTTACCTAGGAAGCTTGATCATTGTTAATGGTTCCATCAAGAATGAAGTTAAAAGAAGATTTGCTTTAGCTACAAGTGCTACATAGATATTGATGAAATTACAGACTGATAAACACATATTTGGTACCAACGTGAAAATTTATCAGACAAGTGTACTAACGGTATTAGTCTTAGGTCTGGAAGCAGCTGCTTTAAATGAAACAGACATTAGAAAGCTGGAGGCAGTAGACAATGGCAGGTGGAAATGAAGAAGACAAAGTAGGATGTGAAGTCAGGGTATGGTATTGGCTATAACTGAAAAGATTACAGTGGTGGGGACACTATAGACAACAGAGAATAGGATGCCAAAGAAAATAATGCAACGCCCGGTTTTTAAGGCCCGGCTTGACAAGGCCCTGGCTGGGATGATTTAGTTGGAGTTGGTCCTGCTTTGAGCAGGGGACTGGACTAGATGACCTCTTGAGGTCTCTTCTAACCCTAATATTCTATGATAACGCAACCAAGATCAGCCAAACCTAGAGGCCGACCATCAACTAGATGGCAGAACATCATACACATTGGCAAGATCAAGCTGTGTTTAATGGAGGAACAAGCCACGGACAGGAATGAAGTTCCTTCCCCATGTCTGTAAAGATGCTTTGGGATGAGAATTATATATAAATTGGTAATTTCACCTCTCCTCTTAACCAAGATGGTTTTTTTTAATCAAAGTAGCCTTTTTTCATGACTGCAGAATTGCACTTTTTTGAGCAGCTAATAAAACATGAGCATTTTTGTTTATTGCAGTATGGTTTTAGCCATGCCAGTCCCAGGATACACTGCTCTACAGCCAAAATGCTTCTGAAATAAATGTAGTCAAACTTTACTAATTCTGGGTCACTGAGAACGAAAATGATGCTTAAAATTGTTGATTGGCTCTAGTTTTCAAGATATGCTATTGGGTCAGTATATACAATCCTTGACTTGGGAATGGCGGAGGATAAGTGAGTTATAAAGGGAAGGGATCTCAATTTAAAACAGAAATGACTAAAATACATCTTTGACTGGATCTATGAATAAATCTATGACTGGGTTTGGACAGTACTTGCTTTTTAGGCAAAACAATGAATGATGCAATCTGAAGCTGGTATTGCGTCATACATGATATGAATTGAATCATGTTATTCCTAGAAGTCATGGATGATGCAATTATAACGAAGCTTACATCACTCTGCTGAACAAATTGTCCTATATCAGCTCTAGAAATCATACAGTGTCGTGCTCTCTTATTTGGGTCAGTGTTTGATTTTGCAAAGGGACACATTTCTGTTTAGCCAAAGTGAGCAGAGATGCCTCGTACTTGTGTGAACAATGCAGATAACTTCTGCTATGTTTATGGTGAAGTGACTTTTGCATCACAAAAGCGCAGTATAACCACTATGGTTAAGAAAGCCTATCACCTTTATTTTGGCTGCAAAATTGGAGATCAGGACAAGAGGTGGGCCCTACACATATGCTGCAACACTTGTGCAACAAATCTTTGCCAGTGGTTGAACAGGAAAAGGAAATCTATGCCTTTTGCAGTGCCAATGATTTGGAGAGAGAGAGCCAACAGATCATACCAGCAATTGTTACTTCTGTATGGTGCCTCCAGTTGGGAAAGGTGTGTCAAAAAAGAAAAAGTGGACTGTGCATTATCCAAACATTCCATCAGCTATACGCCCAGTACCTCACGGAGAAGGACTGCCGGTTCCTGATGCACCAGAATCATTCTCACTTGAATCAGACGAGGAAGAGGAAGAGGATGAAATTTCTGGTCCTGAACCATCAATGTCACAGGACCCACATTTTTTCCCATCCTCCTCCTCTGAACCACACCTCATAACACAAGGTGAACTGAATGACCTTGTCAGGGATTTGGAACTACCCAAGAGTAAGGCAGAGCTGTTGGGCTCCAGACTACAGCAGTGGAAGCTCCTGGCAGGTGATGTTAGGGTTTCCATGTTCCGTGACCGTCAAAAGGATCTTGTCCCATTCTTCTTCATAGAAGGTGATCTTGTAGCCTGCAACAACATCGATGGTATGATGGCAGCCCTCAACGTCGTTCACAATCCAGATGAGTGGAGACTGTTCATTGATTCATCAAAGACGAGTCTTAAAGCTGTTTTACTGCATAATGGCAATGTTTTGCCATCAATTCCAGTTGGTCATGCAGTCCATATGAAGGAAACCTATGACAACATGAAACAACTTTTGAGGTGCATAAACTATGACCAACATCAGTGGCAGCTTTGTGGCGATTTGAAGGTTGTTGCTCTCTTGCTTGGTCTGTAGCCTGGATACACAAAGTACTGCTGTTTTCTCTGCGAATGGGATAGTCGTGCAAGAGATTCCCACTACATCAAGAAAGATTGGCCACTCCGACAGTCATTGGAGCCTGGGTGGAAAAGTGTTCAGCATCCACCACTTGTTGAATCAAGGAAGATTTTGTTACCACCCTTACACCTCAAGCTGGGTCTGATGAAGAACTTTGTCAAGGTCACTGACAAAACACAAGCAGCTTTCAAGTACCTCCGTGGAAAATTTCCAAGGTTAAGTGAACCTAAGATAAAGGAAGGTGTCTTTGTTGGTTCTCAAATTCGTGAATTTCTTCGAGATGATGCATTTGACTATGCACTGCGTGGCAAGGAAAAGAGGCATGGAAAGCCTTCCAGTTAGTGGCAATAAATTATCTCGGAAACAACAAGGCCGACAACTACAGGTTGTTGGTGGAAAACCTCCTCAAGGCATACAAAAGCCTTGGTTGCAACATGTCACTAAAGATACATTTTTTGCACTCTCATCTAGATTTTTTTCCACCGAACTGCGGAGCAGTGAGCGACGAGCACGGCGAGCGATTTCACCAGGACATTGCAACAATGGAGAAATGCTATCAGGGCAAATGGAGCCCATCAATGCTTGCAGACTATTGCTGGACAGTGACAAGAGATGCTCCATTTAATGAATACAAGAGACAAGCCAAGAAGTGCCGAGTAGACACTGAATAGGACTAAACTATGTACATAATAGTTTTTTGCCTTTTGTTTCATAATAAATTGTATTTATATAACCCTTTTGCTGATTTTTAAAGTGTTACATAAACAGGACAGGTGAAATATTATCATGTAAAGCAACCATAAACACATGAAAAGACCTAGGTTTACAATTTATGATTAAAACTCTACTATCTACACAATATACATAGACATAAAATGTAAAAACTTAAATATCTTAGAAACAGTAGCCAATCAGTTGTTTTAATTGTCATATTTGAATTCAGCACATCAAAATACATAATAAATAGCACATTTTATCTCTGAAGCAGACGACTTCTCAAAAATTGTAGACCAGTGATATTAGAGAGACAAGGTGGGTGAGGTCTCTATTGGACCAACTTCTGTTGGTGAGAGAAGATATTACAAGTTTTCGGGCTGACACAGAGCTCTTCTTCAGGCCTGGGAAAGATACTCAGAATATCACAGCTAAATATAAGGTTGTTTACAGCTTGGAACAGAGTGTTGAACATAAGAAGTGACCATGTTGTAAGAGACCACAAAATGAAGTGTGCAGTTAACACCTCTACAGCTGTAGTACAGAGGAGGCTTAGTGGATCATAGATTGTTGTAATGAGCCATAAATCTAGTGTCTTTATTGAGTCCATGATTTTTAGTGTCTAACAAAGAAATTTAATGTCCCAGACTTGTCTTTTGAAGGTGTTGCACAGGCTTCCTTTGAGGATAAGGACTAAGAGGTCAGATATGGAATGATCACTCTGTGAAAAATGTTCGCTCAGGGGTGATATGGTGTTTTTGTCTTGTATCATTTTCCTGTGTGAATTCATTCAAGAGAGTAGTGATTGTCTCGTTATACCCACATAGTTGTTATTGGGGCCTCTAGTGCACTGGATGTGGTACATTTTTCTTCCCACTCAACTTTGTTGTGATAATTGGACCTACAAATTTACCCTAATTGTGAGTTCAACTGTAAAAGTACATGAAAGTTTGAAAGCATCACAATAATCTTTAATAATTAATGTTGATGAGAAAAGTTGCAAAAGGGAGACAGACTAAATTAGTAAAAACCAAAAGGTCTACTGAGGGTGACCAGATGTCCTGATTTTATAGGGACAGTCCCGATATTCGGGGCTTTGTCTTACATAGGCACCTGTTGCCCTCCACCCCGTCCCGATTTTTCACACTTGCTATCTGGTTACCCTACCTGATATAATTCAAGGACAGTGTTAAGATCATGCCTGCTAAACTAGAAAAGTGCAGAACCAGAAATCAGTGAACCAAAATTGGTGTGTTGGAAACTAGGCCTAATCGGTGAGCAAAATAATGAGAGGATGAGATGGGCTTGGTTCTTGGCAGGTAAAAAGCCAGTGCATGCCTGATGTCGAGGGACTGAAGTCTCTTCTCTTCAGGAGAAGTGTGGCGATTTGGAAAAAGAACAGGTCAGTGAATAAACTGGTTAAGATGGAAATCGGAGATTATCGTGGGTAGAAATTTAGGGTGAAGGTGAAGAAGTATTTCACCCTTGTGACATATTGCAAGGGTGGAGGGTCCATTATGAGGGGTCCCAGTTCACTGACCCTCTTGGCTGAAGTGATGGCCACTAGAAACACCACCTTCCTGGATAGGTGGGACATGGAATATCGCTGAGAGGTCTAGAAAGTTTTGACAGCACATAGCTAAGATTCCATAGTGGTACTGGTTTAATGACTGGCGGGAAAGCCTTGATGAGGCCCTTCATGAACCACATCATAGTTGGGTGGCTAAAGACAGAGTACCAGTCTGCTGGAGGGAGGAAGGCATGAACGGCTGCTAGGTGCACTTGTAATGAGGTGATCAAGATATCAGGGTTCTTTAGAGACAGGAGGTAATCTAAAACGATAGGGGATGCTTGAAGATACTGCCTGAGACTGACTGTGCTGCACCCAGGCAGAGAAGTGTATTTAGCCAAATAACAGGTTCAGGTCAATTCTTTTCTACTGTGGGTAAGTATAGCCTGGACAGGGGATGAACAAGAGCGCTCTACTTCCAATGCCCATCCGAACACCAGGCCATGAGTTGGAGAGAACCTGGGTTGAGGTGTTTGGCCCTGCGTCAAGAGTTCTGAGAAGGGGTGGATTTTGATTGGAGGGTGGGCTGACATTGACAAAAGCTCTGGAAACCAATACTGTCTGGGCCAGTAGGGTGCTAGGAGAACGACGTTGGCCTTATGACATATTTTTCTGAGCACGTGTCTGCAGCAGGATGGGAGGAAAGGCAGATCTGAACCTGCTCATCCTCGATCCCAGGAAAGTGTCGCCTTGGGAGTTGCAGCTTATGGCTCCCCTGGAACAATACAGGGGAAGTTTTTTGTTTGTTTGGGATGCAAAGAGGTTCCATGAGGTGTGCCCCACTGCGTGAAAATGTCTGGGAGTAGAGTCATGTATTCCCACTCATGGTCCACTGAGAAGCACCTGCTGAGGTTGTCTGCTAAGGAGTTGTGAACTCCCGGGAGGTATGCCGTCTGGATTGTGATGTTGTGTCTAACGCACCAGTTCCAAAGCCTGACTGCCTCCAGATGCAGTGGGAGAGATCTCGCTCCTCCCTGTTAGTTTATGTAGACCACGGTGGTGATACTGTCCAACATCACTTGGAGGTGGAGGGAGCGAATGAGTGAGAGGAAGGCCTTGCATGCAAGGGTGAGTACCCACAGCTCCAGGGTGTTGATATATAGTCTGGCCTCCTGTGGGGTCCATATGCCCTGAGCAGTGTGACTGTTCAGGTGGGTGCCTCACCTCAGCATTTGTTACAATGGTGACAGTGGCAGTAGAAAAGGGAACTCCCAGACGTACCTTGTCTGGGTTTGATCACCAAACGAAGGAGGAGGTGACCTGGTAGGAATGGTCACCTTAGAGTTGATGTGGTTTGTTGGGTGAGTGGACCAAATTGAGCCAGGCCTGCAGGCAATGTAGATGAAGCGAGGCAAAGGGGTGCCATATGACCTAGAAGCAATAGGCACATTTACACTGTAGTCCTCGGTCTGTGGGAAATCAAAGCATTAGGTTGTGCATAGTTTGTAACCTTTCTGAAAGGAGGAAGGCTCTTTCAGAAACAGAGCCCTGATAAAGTTTATTGTACTCGTGGGGGATAAAACAAACTTTTATCTGTTTGTACGAATCCCCACGGCTGCAAGACTTTGAACAAGGAATTAAATAGCCAACCAGCCCTCCTGAAAGTGACCTACCAGGAGCCTCTCTTCAAGATATGGAAAGACTCTGTAGCCCTGATGGCTCATCTGGGCCACTACCTTGGAGAAAACTTTCGTAATCACTCTGGGTGCCATCACTAGCCCAAAGGGGAGGACTCAAAATTGGACATGCTCCCAGCCCACCATAAACTATAGGACCTCTTGTGGGAGGGGTGAATGTCTATATGAAAATATGCATACTTTGTGTTGAGAGCCACGAACCACATCCCACTTGAAGAGAGAGGTTTACAACCACAAATCATTCCCCATAATACCACCAGGGGCCAAGCTTCTGGATGCTGTATCAACTGCAGCCTGAAGAGCCATTTTCGCTACCAACTTGCCTTTCTCTAGAAGGGAGAGGAGCTGGGCTCCATCCTCAGAGGAAAGTTTGTCCTGAAATGCCACCAGCCTAGAGTAGTTATTAAAGTCCTGTTTAGCTAGCAGGGACTGGTAACTGGTGATGAGGAATTGCAAACCTGCAGAGAAGAAGGCCTTTCTCCCCACGAGGTCCAGTGTCTTAGAGCCATTATCTGATGGGTGGTCCTTGGGTATTGTGACCTATTACATTCCGTAGCAGCCTGTACCACCAGGGAGTTGGAGACAGGGTGGGAGAACAGAAATTCAGCTCCCTTTGCCAGGATGAAATAGCGCCTCTCAGCTTCTTAGGTGTGGGGGTGTATGATGCTGGGGTGCGCCAGACCAATCTCGCCGGTTCCAGTATGACCTCATTAACTGGGAAGGCGAACTTACTTGGGCCCTGAGGCTGCAGAATGTTCCACAGTCAGTAATGTGGGTCTTGGACTTCCTCCAGAGATATCTGAAGATTACTAGCCACTCTTCATAGTAAGTTCTGGTATTGCCTATAGTTGCCTGGTAGGGATGAGGAAGAAGGAGAGTCTGCCTCATCTGGGGAAGAATAGGAGATTCCTGTTGGAACCATCAGTACCTGTGGTTCCAGTTCAACATTCTCCTCCTCTTCCTCATACACCAATGAAACTGGTTGCTGATGCAAGAGAGAAGAGTGAAAAGATTACAGCGTGTCTTGTACAAGGATCCCATGACTGCCAATATGCCCAGAAAGAGGAGCCAAACATTTTGGGGGGATCCCATGACATGGGGTACCATTGGTCCCTATGGAGGTTGTATCCATAAAGGTAGAGAATAAGAGTCCTGGATCACCTGTCCAGGCTTGGCTCTCTCCATGGGGATAAAGTAGGGACTGGCTCCTCAGATTTGTCCAAATCTGAAAATTGCTCCTGTTGGAATGGCGGAGACATTGGTACTCAGGCAATCCAGCCTGATGATTGTAAGTGAGATGGCTCCTGGGACACCGAAGCAGTATCATTTTCCATGTAGTAATGTCCCTCAGGAGGGCTAGGCCAGAGAAGAGGAGAGACATCCTCTGGTGTCGTGTAGGTCTCTGTGCACCCCAGTGTGCGGGGAGTTCTGATGGTTGGCACCAACAGTACCGGTGCATCCCTGGTTGTGGTGTGCTCTTTGGGCAGATGCTTCAGTACTGTAGAGTCTGGAGCGGCACTTGTGGGTGGAACTGGTGGATTATGGTCCTTGTGCTTCAGTACCAGAGTCACCGACAGAACCAGCGCATCCTTCTTCCTAAGGTCTTTACCCTCCAGCCTGATTTTTTTTTTTTTTTTTTTTTTTGCTAAGTCCGTTCTTTAGGATCTGTGTGTAAGGGCTTGCCCGACCTTGATGGGCTTAGGGAAGAACTGTCTCTTATGAACAGACCTCATACCCTTTAAAGTCAGAAGGGACCATTGTGATCATCTAGTCTGATCTCCTGCACTCTGCAGGCCACAGAACCTCACCCACTCCTGAAATAGACCCTAACCTCTGGATGAGTTACTGAAGTCCTCAAATCATGGTTTAAAGACTTCAAGTTATAGAGAATTCACCATTTACACATTACTAGTTGATACCTGCAAGTGACCTGTGCCCCATGCTGCAAAGGAAGGTGAAAAATCCCGAGGGTCTCAGCCAATCTGATTTATGGGAAAATTCCTTCCCAACCCAAATATGGTGATCAGTTAACCCTGAGCATGTGAGCAAGACACACCAGGCAGATACCTGGGAAAGAATTCTCTGTAGAGTAACCATCTAGTGTCACATCTCTAGCCGTTGGGGATTACTGGCAGTTGCTGATGGGCCACATGCCATCGTAGGCAGTCTCATACCATCCCCTCCATAAACTTATCAAGCTCAGCCTTGAAGCCAGTTAGGTTTTGTGCCCCACTGCTCCCCTTGGAAGGCTGCTCCAGAACTTCACTCTTAGAAACCTTCATCTAACGGGGGAAGGAATAGCTCAGTGGTTTGAGCATTGGCCTGCTAAACCCAGGGTTGTGAGTTCAATGCTTGAGGGGGGCACTTAAGGATCTGGGGCAAAATCAGTACTTGGTCCTGCTAGTGAATGCAGGGGGCTGGACTCAATGACCTTTCAAGGTCCCTTCCAGTTCTAGGAGATGGGATATCTCCATTAATTTAATTTTTAATTTAATTTCAAGCCTAAACTTGTTGATGGCCAGTTTATAGCCATTTGTTCTTGTGTCTACATTGGTGCTTAACTTAAATAACTCCTCTGCCTCCCTGGTATTTATCCCTCTGATGTATTTATAGACTGCAATCATATCTCCCCTCAGCCTTCTTTTGGTTAGGCTAAGCAAGTCAAGTGCTTTAAGTCTCCTCTGATAAGGTAGATTTTCCATTCCTCGGATCATCCTAGTAGCCCTTCTTTGCACCTGTTCCAGTTTGAATTCATTTTTCTTAAACATGGGAGACCAGAATTCACACAGTATTCCAGATGAGATCTCACCAGTGCCTTGTATAATAGTACTAACACTTCCCTGTCTCTATTGGAAATATCTCACCTCAGGCATCCTAGGACTGCATTAGACTTTTTCACCACCGCATCACACCGACAGCTCATAGTCATACTGTGATCAGTCAACACACCCAGGTCTTTCTCCTCTTCTGTCACTTCCAACTGATAAGTCCCCAGTTTATAGTATAAATTCTTGTTGTTAGTCCCTAAATGCATGATCTTGCACTTTGCATTAAATTTCATCCCATTTCTATCACTCCAGTTTACAAGGTCATCCAGATCTTCTTCTATGATATTCCTGTCCTCCTCCCTATTGGCAAAACCTCCCAACTTTGTGTCATCTGCAAATTTTATTAGCACATTCCCACTTTTTGTGCCAAGGTTAGTACTAAAAATGTTAAATAAGACTGGTCTCAAGACCGATCCCTGAGAAATGCCACTTGTAACCTCCCTCCAGCCTGACAGTTCACCTTGACCCAATGTACTCACCCCTTTAACCAGTTCCTTATCCACTTTTCAATTCTCATATTAATCCCCATCTTCTCCAATTTAACTAATAATTTCCCTCACTGGGGATTTGTCCTTATGTCCAAGAGAGCATCTCTTGCTCTCATGGAGGGAAGCCCTACTGTAGCGGGGTGGTCACCCGCTCCTGCCTTGAGGGGCTTAGAACAGCACAGCAGAGGGCTGGGGCTGAGGCAAGCAGCTCCCAGGCTGATTGGGGAAGTAGGCACAGCTGGGAGCCAGGCCCCAAACAGACCACAGCCGGCCCCTATAAAAAGGCTTTGAGCCAGGACCACAGACTCCCTCTCTGTTTGTAGAGGGAGAAGGCTGCTAGGGAGTTGAGAAGGTACCTGTGGGGAGAAGGGCTGGGGGAAGGCCAAGGGAGCTGGGGAGCTCTGGCCTGGAAAACCCCAGGCTGCGGCCTAGTCTAAGGCCAATTGGGTGCTGGGGTTGCAGGGGGCAGCCCACGGGTAGGCCAAGGCAGCAGGTCCAAACCCCCCTTGCCTATGATGAATGTCTGAGACACTGCAGTCTGCCTCAGTAAGTGGGGGCTAGATGGTGACTGGCAGTAGCCAAATACTGAGGTGAGGTGGGGATAATGGGTGGGGGTTCCCCTGAGTGGGAAGACCCACAGAAACTGTGGGGGTCCTGCCTGGGGGCAGCACCCAGAAAAAGGTCATCTGGGGTCTGGGAGGGACATGGGGGCCAAGCGGCAGTGGGACACCGGCCTGCAGAGTGTGCTCTGGAGGCTGGAGAGCTAATTCCCGAGACGACCAGCAGGAGGCGCTGCAGGGGTGAGTCCTGCACCATTACACCTGCAATATCTTTGGGCTTAGAAACCAAGGGCTCCACTCCTAAGGACTTGCTTGGAGACATGTTGCTCCTTTGGTGAGGCTGATGTTCAGGGCGGGTCTCCCTGGCCCAGATCAGAGAGGGGCCTCATGGCCTTCTCCATTAAGAGTTTTCTATGGCAAAGCTCACAGGCTTTGCGCATTCTCAGTGGCAACGAGTGACAAATGCTGCACTTCCCTGAAATGTGTGCCTCACCAAGATGGTAGAGGCAGCATTGGTGTTGATCACTGACAAAGAAGGATCTTTCTAGGGCAAGAGATGCAGTTTTTGAAGCCTGGAACTCTAGGCATAGCCCTGGTCACAGAGAGGGAGTCCCCGGTCCGGGTAAACAAACTACACTAAGTATTCAAAAATTAACTGTACCAAGCTAAAAGAGTAACTATTTACTATTTTATTTACAGGTTTTCTGAAAGGCTGAAGCAAGAGAGGACACTGGATTCTGACTCAGGTCATGAGGCGGTAAGAAGGAAGTGAGGGGGCATCGACCCACACTCCCTTTCATACCCTCATTTGGAAGCATAAGAAGATCTATTGTGCATGTATAGGCCAATGGACACTGCTTGTTAAAATCTCTGGACTTGGGCACATTGTGTGCATGCATATCCCCACATGTGGAATACACATAAGGAGCAACACTTGAAGAACCATTTCTTCTTCTTTGGATGATTGCATGTCTCACAAGCAGATTATCCTGGAGGTGGGCCCGTCAATGAAGAATAACTCATCTGAAACTAGCATCATTCCTGGATTGGTGGGAAATGGCATAACAAGTAGCAAAGGTGTGGACTGATGACGAAGTTGCTGCTTTGCAAATTTCCTGAATGGGCATTTGCTCCAGTCAATGGGCCAGCACTCTAGCTGGTGGAGTCACATTTGCCAACTGGTACCACAAACAAATGCAGGAGGAAATCCTCTGAGGAGAAACCATCTGGCCTTTCATTCTGTCTGCAACTGCAATAAACAACTGTGTTGAGGACCGAAAAAATTTAGTGTGGTCCAGGTAGAAGGCTAAAGCTCTTCTCACATCTAAATAATGAAGTTTCTCCTCATCTCTCTGAGTGAGAGACTTCAGGAAGAAAGTTGGAAAATAAATTGCCTGGTTAATGTAAAAATTGAACACCATCCTTGTCAGGAACTTCAGGTGAGGGTGAAGATAGACTTGATCCTTCTGAAAAATCATATATGAAGGCTCTGACACTAATGCTTTCAAATCACCCACCCTCCTCACCCAAGTTATCACAATTAAAAATGACACTTTCATAGAGAGGTGAATAAAGAAGCAAGTATCAAGAGGTTCAAAAGGTGGCCCCATTAATTTTGCCAACACCAGGCCAGATGTCATTGGGGAATAGATTATACCCACAGGTGCAAGAACCTATCAGGGTCTGGCAACCTTTCAGAAGTGGTGTGTTGAGTCTTCATTACTCACCCTAATTTAAGGTTATGCGTGCCAGTAATACATTTTAACGTTTTTAGAAGATCTTTCTATAAGTCTATAATATATAACTAAACTATTGTTGTAAAGTAAATAAGGATTTTAAAACATTTAAGAAGCTTCATCTAAAATTAAATTAAAAATACAGAGTCCCCCGGACCAGTGGCCAGGACCCGGGCAGCGTGAGTGCCACTGAAAATCAGCTTGCGTGCTGCAGATCCGGGGTAGGCAACCTATCTGATCCCTTTAGAAATCTGGTGGTGAAGGGGGTTTGAAAAAAGATCTATTATCTTCAAGAGGGGAAATGCAGAAATAGCTGCCAAATGTACTGTGATACAACTAACTGCCAGACTTTGATGTTTTTGGTGCAAAAGATAGTCCAATACGTGATTGATGGAATTCTGCTCTGGAGAAACACCCTTCTGTGGGGACCAGATTGGAAAAAAACACTTCCATTTTTCCAGGTAAGTAGCTGAAGGTTTTCTACTATTCAGCATGCTTTCTGTACATCTTTAGAGCATGCCCTTTCCAACAGTGCTAACTATGAAGTATCCACTCTATGAAGTGGAGGGCTTGCAGATTGGCCCTGGGAAATCACATCTGGAGCCAATGGGAGAGATAGTGGAGGTCTGACTGACAAGATTAGTAGGGTCAAGTACCAGTGTTGTCAAGGCCAGGCTGGTGCTGTAAGTATGAGGTGAGTGTGGTCTTGGACAAAACTCTGGGCAGTAACGGAATCAGAGGGATGACATACAGAAGGGAGTTCTTCCAGGATAGCAGGCATGCATCCATCAACAAACCTGGGCTCAATTGGCTCTGCAAAACCCACACAGGTGAATAACCTCCTGGCATAGCTGAGCTGAATGTGACCCTCCCTGCCTGTTTACTTAAAACACAGTTGCTATGTAGTCTGTTAACACCAGCAGATTTTCCCCTCACTATGGGGAAGGAAGAGGCTGAACAGGCTAGACGGGCAGCTTGCAATTCCCTGACACATGAGTTTTCAGATCTTGAGAAGACCACAGACTGAGTCTGCAGGAACCCCCTGCACGCATCCCAACACAGGGACAATGCATCTGTGACTATTGTAGTGTTGGTTGTGGGGGAATAAAGGGAACCCCCAAACAAACATTCAAAGGGCCTGTCCATGAGTCCAGAGATGACAAAACTAACATTGGTATTCAAACCATCCTGTCTAGATGATGAGGACTTGGGGCATGCACCAAAACTAGCCATCCTTGTCACTTCCTCAGGTGTAGTCTGGCATGCTGCACTGCAAAGGTAAACGTTGCCATGTGTCCCAAAGGCACCTACACACTGTGGTGACAAGATGAGCTTTTAGTTTCAGAACTAATCTCCACTCAATGGGCCTTCCCACCACGACTGCTCTAGTGAATTCCATTCTCTGTACTAAGCAACAGAGGGTCCTGTGGCACCTTTAAGACTAACAGAAGTATTGGGAGCATAAGCTTTCGTGGATAAGAACCTACTTGCATCTGAAGAAGTGAGGTTCTTACCCACGAAAGCTTATACTCCCAATACTTCTGTTAGTCTTAAAGGTGCCACAGGACCCTCTGTTGCTTTTTACAGATTCCGACTAACACGGCTACCCCTCTGATACATTCTCTGTACTGGTTTCAGGATTGATTTGTCCCATAAATATGGCCTACATTCTTTGTTCCTAGATATAAACATTTACATTTAGTCACAGTAAAATGCATATTGTTTGCTTGTGTCTAGTTTACCAATAAATCCATATGGTTCTGAGTCAAGGATCTGTCCTCTCCATTATTTACCACTCCCCCAATTTTTGTGTCACTTGTAAACTTTCAGTAATGGTTTCATGTTTTTTCCAAGTCCTTGATAATAAAAATGTTAAATAGCCTATGGCTAAGAATCAATTCCTGCTCAACGACAATTCCCCAGTTACATTTTGAGACCAATTAATTAGCCAGTTTTTAATCCATGTAATGTGCCATAGTAATTTTATATCATTCTAGTTTCATAATCAAAACGCAGAGAGTTGGCCTCCTGTTCCACCCTCCCATACTGAAACCTTCTTGCCTTTGAGGTACCCACTGCCCTTCCCCAAACTGTCAGCCCTCGGTGTGAGGGACTCACCTGCTGGCTGCTCGGTGAGTAAGAGGCATCCCGCCTGGAGCTCCCAGGCCCAGACTCGCCTGCTGGAGCCTGAAAAACACAGACAAAACCATGCATTTACTGCCCAGCTGCAGCTCCTGTGCATCTGACCTGGCACTGGGCTCAGGGGCCATGCAGCAGGGGAGCAGAGTTAGCATCTGGACTCGTGCCAGGAGCAGCCACCACACAGTGGGCGAGCAGAACTAGCACTGGACCCAGGAACAGCTGCCGCACAGCCAGCACGGGGAGCAAGAGAGCAGCACTACCCCCAGGGCCATACCCAGCTGCTGGGGCAAGGCTGCCTCCCCTGGCACTTGTCTGAATCAAAGCCCTAAAATAGCCTCTCTGCATCCCATAAGTGGGTTAAAGGCCTCAACTCCTCTCCAGCAAACACTAAAAGCCACAGCCCAGACAATTCCTCCTGCCCAAGGGCCCCTTCTGCTTGGAGAAGAGGGAGATGACATGTTCCCAACCCCACCCACTGCCCAGCAACAAGAAAGCAACAGATCCAAAGAGATGGGGAGGGGGAGAGCCTTGAACCTTCCTCTCTCTGTCTTAGGCTTGGTCTGTACTAGGAAATGAGGTCAATATAACTACGGTGTTCAGGGGCGTGAAAAATCCACCTTCCTGAGTGATGCAGTGAAACTAACATAACCCTCAGAGTAGACAGCGCTTGATCGGAAGGAGAATTCTGCAATGGTGCCTCTTGGGGAGGCGTAGTACCTACACTGATGGGAGACCCCCTCCTGTTGGCATAGGTAGCATCTAACGCAAGTGCTACAGCCAAACCGCTGCACCGTTTTAAGTGTAGACAAGATCTTAAGCACTTATACGGCCCCCATCACAGTTGACTTTTAAACAAACTTTGTATTTGTGGATAATCTAAGCACTGTACCCAGATGTACAGATTCATAGATTCTAGGACTGGAGGGGACCTCAAGAGGTCATCGAGTCCAGTCCCCTGCCCTCATGGCAGGACCAAATACTGTCTAGACTATCCCTGATAGACATTTATCTAATCTACTCTTAAATATTACTCTTTTCTTAACCTGTGTATTATATAATTTTTTAACATTACCTTTAATAAAATTTTTAAATCTGAGCATCCCCCAGTCTTTCATGTATTTATGCTCCCAACACCTTTGTGGGGTTGGAAGGTGCTATTATCCCCATTTCACGGATGGGAACTGAGGCATAGAGGGCTGGATTCACAAAGCTATTAGCTGCCTAAAGATGCAGATAGCCCAGTGGGATTTACAGCAGTGCCCAAGTGCTTAGGTCA
Organism: Trachemys scripta elegans; assembly: GCF_013100865.1. Taxonomy (NCBI): domain Eukaryota; kingdom Metazoa; phylum Chordata; order Testudines; family Emydidae; genus Trachemys; species Trachemys scripta. The sequence continues at coordinate 282,389,822 of NC_048299.1, read as the reverse complement.
CAGAGTTCCTGTAAATTCCACCTATCTCTGGCTCCAGATAACTAGATACCTTTGCAAACCTGGCCAAGTGACTTGCCCAAACTCTGTGGCAAAGCCAGGAATTAAACCCAGATCCCTGAAGTCTCATGCTAGCCCCAAAATCAGTCAGCCAGCCTTCTCTGTTTCTCTCCTTATTCTGCCCTTTGGGGCAAACCACAAGGGACATGGGGTTTCATCACTGTAGCCTAGGTTCTCAAACAAAGGATTTGTCCTACACAGAGCAGCGTAAACCTGAGAGTTCAAGTTCTAGATCCAGTTGTGAAATCTGGGATTCTGTCAAGGCCAGCAGCAGAGCTGTGGGGAGCTGGCTATGCGTGCCGGGAGCTGTGCTGCACATTGTCCTAGCGAGCTGGGCTGTCTTCAATGTACAGATGTACAGAAAGGACTCGGGTTTGGACAATGCCAAGTATGTGAATGTGACACCGACATAGGACAAAAGGCTCCATTCTTTGCCACTCCCTGCTGTGACCAAAGCACAGAAAGACAGGAGCACAAGGGCACGGCCACCCTCCAACCATGCTGTCAGTAACACTTCCCGAGAGATGGCGCTCTGGGGGCATTGTCATGCAAACCCCTCTGTTACTGACCACCCTCCCCCAGTGTAGACTGGGGCACAGGGACGCTGCCACCCCTAGCCCATGTCACTGACTCTCCCAGCACAGACAGGGGCACTGTCACCGCCACCCCTGTGTCACTGACCCTCCCAGCACAGACAGGGGCTCTGCCACCCCCATCCCGTGTCATTGACACCCCCCCCCGCCCCCACACAGACTGGGGCACAGGAGGCACTGACACCCCCACTCCCTGTATCACTAACCCCCACATCACAGAGCGGGGCACAGGGGGCAGCTGCCACCCCCACCCCCCATGTCACTGACATGCACACCCCAGCACAGACAGAGGTACAGGGGGCAGCTGCTACCCCACCCCCCGTGTCACTGACCCCTTCTAGCACAGACAGGGGCACTGCCACCCCACCCCCCATGTCACTGACCCTCCCCCGCCCAGCACAGGCTGGGCTCATTCATTGTGTACTAGCTGTCTGGTGGTGGGGCACATCAGTGACCCCAGCACTTCCACTCCCTGTTATGGGAATGGCGAGCACCCACACACAGCAATGTGGGAGGCCCTCAGGAGTCTGCTGTGACACAACACACATGGCACATGACATTGCTGTATGTTAGGTGGGGTTAGCCCCTGCACAGGCCTTGTGCTGCCAGCATCCAGGGGCAGAGCATGCTCACTGATTTAGTAGGACACTGGTGGGCTTTAGTTGATGTGACTGCATGCTACACACAAGATGCTGCAGGGCTGCTTGCCTTGGAGTAAAGGTTGGTCTTCAGAACTCCCCCCTGGCCGTAGCCGAGGGGAGGGCCCCCCAGACAGGCCTTGCCTGCTGCCTTCCCCCTTCGATTAGCCACCACAAAGGGGTTCTCACTGAAGAGGATTGGTTGAGAGTCGACCATACTCTCTTGATCTGGCTCCTGAGGCTTTGGCAGCTGGTCCTGGGTCAGGGGGCAGCCCACAGGCTCCTGCATGTGCAGCAGGACCAGGGCTGCCCTTTCTGTGTGCTTGCCAGGTGATGCCGGGTCCTGGGGTGGGCTAGTTACAGTGCTGCTCAGGCCTGCGATTGGGTCAGGGTCTGAATTCTGGCTGTCCAGAGCCACTGGCCGAGGCAGCACAGCGCAGTCACTCTCCATTCCAGAGCTGGCTCGATCACACTGAACGAGCTGAGAGGGAAACAAAAGGGTCAGAAACAGGAAGAAAGAACAGCCAGAGTAAGGGAGAGGAGGCAGCAAACATGGTGCCAGTCACTGCCACCATCGCTCCTAGACACTGGGGACAGAAGAGCTCCCACACACAACGCCCATCACCACAGCTCCCTGGCTCTGCACTAGGGGAATCACAACACTGAACAGCCTCACGTGCAATGGAGGTGCGCAAAATTCTCATGCCTCCTGGCAAGGCCTTACCTATGGGATCCCATGAGATGGGACCAAGAGGAGAGCTTCCTGCTCTGCCTGCTTATAAGGGAGAACACACAACAAGCACATCCAGCCAGAGGCACACACTAAGCCTGCATCCACCCAAATACACTCCAGCTCACGCTCCACACGTGCTCCAGGGTGTTAAACAGGAACGGCTCCCGGGAAGAACATGTAAGGAAATAGCCAGGGCACCATCCACTCGCTCATTGTCACTGCCCAGGCACAGGCTAAAGCTTCCCCTTCACTACAGTGCACACGAAAGCAGCTCACTGCCCCTGAAGGGGATAACACCACCCACCTCACTACAGCACAATAGGAGAGCAGCTCACTGTCCCTGCACTCACTATCATGCACACGAAAGCAGCTCACCATCATCATGTTGCCTAATGCCACTGACCTCACTACAGTGCACATGAAAGCAGCTCGCCACCGTCACACAGGCTAACCACCCACCTCACTACAGTGCACACAAAAGCATCTCACCGTCACCACACAAATTCTTCCCCAACGAAAGGCAGCACAAACATCTCTGGACCCACCATAGTCACGGCTGTAATGGGGCGTTAACAGGCTGAGGGAAGTCTTGCTCCATCAAGGCCCCAGCTTTCCCCTAGGCTCCATTCACCCCCTCCACGGTGGTTGTACTGGAAGAAGCACTGACCTTCCCAGACTCTCGGTGGCAGTCTCCTGGTGCGCAGCCAGAGCCCTCTCCAGGGAAGCAGAGAGAGTCAGAGCCCAGCACTCCAACCTCCTCCCTCCAGAAGTAGGCTAAAGAGCTGTGAGACCCTTTCTGCTCCGATCACGTTCTGCAGCCCGAGTCAGGGTGACACTTACAAAAATAGCTCTTCAGGGCGGGGTAGGTGGGTGACTATATTGGCAGCTGGGAGGCTGACGACAGGCAGAAATTCCTGGCGCTCTCCTCCTCCCACCCCCAGCCTACCCCATCCCATGCTAAGGCAGCAAGGGGGAGAGTGAAGGCTCGTATCAGGTTTCCACAGACACTGACGTCTGGGTGACACTTATAGAGAGAGAAAATCATACCCCTAACTGTCATAGTGATGCCAGAAAAAACTCTGTGCAGATGAAGTTATAACAGCAAAGCAGCCCTTTTGCTGGGATAGCTTATTTCGTTTGGGAAGCTGGTATAAGCTACACTGGCAAAAGAACGCTGTTGCCTGTCTGAGCTGTATCTCTATTAGGAGGTTTGCCAGTCTAGCTATAGGCAAACCCTTCCTAGTGTAGCCAACGCCTGCCACACCATGCTCCTCCCTGCTTTTTTCTCTAACACCAAGGAGGAACCCAGAAACGGTACCTGGGCTGAAACCCTGGGGTGTGGGGAGCATAGATCCCACTAGTCCCACACCAGCCTGTCTTGCCCACATAGGAGGAAGGAGAGCACTGTCTTTCTCGGGCACTGTGGGGGAGGGAAGGCGAATGCAGCTCTTCTGAGTTTGGAAAGTGAGAAGTGCACTGACTGGTAGGATGCCTCAGAAACCCCCCTGCTTTGGCTCATCCACATCGCTAGCTCCCGAGCCGCTCCAGCTCTCAGTCCGATCTCCAGGGCTGCTGCAGTGCATTCTGGGGATGGACTCCCAGCTTCCACCCCTTCTCCCTCTCACTGGATTATTTTTACTGGCCAAGCACAGCTCCTATTTTGGGAAACTGAGGGTTTGTTAGCACTGTGCCATTGACCCAGTCTTGTCCCCCAAGAGCTGGGCTCCTGTTCTAGCACAGTCAGGCTCTGGAATCTAACAGGCAGAACAAGATCCAGTCGCTGGAGGCAGAAGCCAGATAAATTTACACTAGAAATAAAATGCAGATTTTTAACAATGAGGGTATTTAACCATTGGAATCATTTACCAAGGACTATGGTCGATTCGCCATTCCTTGGAGTCTGTAAATCAAGATCTTTCTAAAAGATCTGCTCTGCCTCAACCTGGAGTTATGGGCTTGACGCAGGTGTGACTGGGTGAGGCCAACCTGGATTAACACTGGAGCTTTAGAGGCTGCAGCCTGGGGCCTCAGATTTTGAGGGGCCCCTGTGACAAAGTGGGAATGTTCTTAATGTTTTCTCTGAACACGGTGTGTGCCTCAGTTTCCCCTATGTATTGCTTAAGTATCTGGGTGGTGGAATAAGAGTGTGTGATCGTTGCAGAGACCCCTAGAGGATAGGTGTGTTGCAGAGACCCCTAGAGGATAGGTGTGAGTACCATCGGCACAGAGAGTAACCTACCGTAGCAACTGATGGCTGCCGCCCCCCCCCTCTCTTCTGCAAGGTGCTGGGAGCAAAGAGATCAGGTGACCTTTTGCAGGGAAAGGGACAAAGGACAGAGGAAGGGCTACAGGGGGTCAGAGGATGGGCTGGTGGAAACCGGTCAGTTTCCTGTTTTGATACTCGGAAGGGGAAGTCCAAGGCACCAGGACCTGGATCCCCCCAAGATGGACTTTGCTGTTCTCAATTTCTGTGCTAACAAGCTCTGTTCTACACTGTGTTCCTGTTGACTAATAAACCTTCTGTGTTACATGTGGGCTGAGTCACTGCTGCCTGTGGAGTGGGGGGGCAGGGCCCTTTGGGGGTGTACAAGGCTTCCCCAGGTATCCCATCCAGGGGAACTCACTGTGGGGAGCTCACAAGGTGAACAGGGGGCTGAACGCTCCGAGGTCAGACCCAGGAAGTGCAGAAGCCAAAGAAGCTTCTCCCTGGCGTAAGGGAGCCCTGTGAGGAGTCACACTGCACCAGAGTCCTGCCTGGCTTCACTCAGAGCAGTTCTAGAGCACCCAGCCTCGGACCCCCATAACACCCCCCCAAAATATATTTAATTTGAATAGGTGATTAGATAATTAAAGCCATAGCATCATGATGTGTATTACTACCAGTTATGTGCCAAAATCCAAATGGTTTTGTTTAACTGTCACTCAGCTCTATAACGGGTCCATCACGTTTGAAAACTGGAACTGAAATAACCAAGGGAATTTAACAAAAGAGTGTTTAGCCCTGGGCATGGGTAGTGGTAAAGCACGAAAGATCGTGAATATCCAAAAAGAGGCTCCCAAAACAATAACAGCCCTGGGCCCCTTTCACCTTTAATCTGGCCCTGCGTGAGAGGGTCACTCGGTGTTACGCAAGAAGTCTCAGTACACGATCATATTGGTCCCTTCTAGTCTTAAAAATCTCAGAATCTATGAAAAAGCCAAGCTCATCGCCCATGAACTCCACTGCACTGGGTACTGCACAGACGCAACTCAGACATAGGGACCACAAATAGGTCTAGCAAACAGTGGACCAGAAACAACTCTGTGCACCATTTGGAGTTGACTCATTCAAGGCTGGCTTTTAAAGGTATAACATACAAATACAAAACATGTTACTCGCAGTAAACCCCGGATATCAACCCACACAGTGGGGCCTATACACAGCAAAATAGACTGACACACCCTGGGCTTAAATTCTTGCCCCTTCTCTGGGGTGCTCCCAAGAGAAATCCCATTCAGGACCCAGAGCAGAGCCCTTTAGCAGCTCCAGGCCTTCCATCACTTCCACCTCTGCTCAGGAGTGTGAGAAACAATGAGCTTCCAAGGGGAGCTGGACCTTCCTTCTTCATTGCCCCTCCAGAAGGACTGCATCGCTCAGAAATGTGTTTAGCTAGACAGGCACAGACACTCCAGATGGCATTGGCTTTCTCTCAGTCACGCTCCTGCAGTAAAATCCACCCTTCTCAAATTGGCTAAAAGGCTCTCTTAGACCCAGCTGGAATTAATATGAATGAAACTAACACAGCCAGGAGTAAATGAGGCTGTATAGGCTGAGCCAGGGCTCATGCTGCATCTAAAACAAGACAGACCAGAGGACAGTCACGGCTTGATTAGACAGAAAGGCAACCAGCTGGAAGAATCAGACATACAGCAAGAACTCGGAGCTAATGCTACTGTGGGAACAAGGAAACAGAAATAGTCACCTTCATTAAACTTGATTGTCAGGCTGCAAAAAACCTGATAAATTACCAATTCACTTCCTTGCCAGCTGCCCTGATCCTGAGCTCAGCCTTCCGGCCAGAGGCCAAGTGGACTAACTGCGCCTCCAGAGGGAAAACCCAGCACCCTTGTCACCCCTGCAGCCCCCAACTCCATGCTTTCTGTGTCAGGGGTATGTACAGGGTCGGGCACAGAACAGCTGGAGGGAGATGAACATGGACATCAGCTGCCACTCCATCTGAAATGAGACATTTATAGATGCTGCTGCTGCTGCTGTCCCCTCACATTCCAAAATAGCAGCTTGTGCAGCCCTGCATTCCACAGCCCCCAGAAACTCCAAGTCTGAGGCAGGGACCCAGTAGGCAGCAGTTCCCAAGCAGTCCTTCACAGGGCACCTCATGGCGGGCTGAAGAGAGACAGCTGTTTACGGGGAGCCGGCTCTCCCCTTGATTCCAGCTGCTAAGTCACATTAAAAGATGCTAAAAATACATTACATTCTTTCCTGGTGGGACTTTTCTGTGTGAGTAACAACCAGTAGGCAAGGAGGCAGGGCCAGGGGAATGGCAGGGGAGGGAATGTGGAGCCAAGCAATGGTGGGCATGGAAGGCAAGGGGAGGTGGAGTCTCGGGTGATATTGGGAAATGGAATGGGACAGGACAGGAGGGGAAGCAATGGAGGAATGAGCAGGGAGGTGGAAAACAGGCACTATGAGAAAGGAAACAGGAAGGGAGGCAGGACCTAAAAGTGATGGGGTGACTGGGGTGGGAGGTAGGGCCCAGGTGATGGGAGAACAGGAGAGGAGGAGAGGCAAGACAGGGCCCAGGGCAATAGGAGGAGAGGAGAGGTGAAGTGGGGCTTGCTGGCGATGGGATTGGGATGGGAGAGGAAGAGATGTGGAGTGTGGGTGATGGAAGAGACACGAGGGGGTCGTGGCCTCCCTACCTTCAAGGCAGCATTAACCAAGCTGTGAAATCCAGTTAGCCTTCCATGGAAATAAGAACCCCCGCCCCTCCATCCTGAGATTGACACATGGAAGGTCACATAAGCTATAGTGTCAAGTTTGTGTCCTAGACGTAGTGTGCCACGTCCTTTTGTTTGGCCTCCTGCCATTCCAGTTGGACCTGGGATTCTCCTCACTGTCCCATGTTGGTGGGTAGTGCTGTGCACCTTGTTTGCCACTAGCTGCTCCCCACCCCACCTCGGAGCCTACACCGAGCTCTGCCTGTGGTACTATCTGCTTCTCAGAGGGCACAGGCCAGGTCCACCTCAGGACACACTCTCCTTTTCTTCCCCCGGGATCTCTTTTATTGGCTGTCTCCATCCCTGGTCAGCCTCCTGCACAAGCCCATCCACAGTCTCAGCGAGGACCCCATCACTTACAGCACGGGTGACTCTTGGTAAGTTATTGCTGGGCAAAGCTGCCAGGGTCCGATAGTCCAGTCGCAAAGGCTCATTGCTGATATTCTGGAGAGGAATAAAAAACAGGGAGAGGTCAGGCCAGGAGTGGGATAAGGGAGGAAGGAGGGATCAGGCCAAAGAAAAAGGGGCAGCTCCTCCGTGGGCCAATGGACCTATTCATCTCCAGGGAAAACTTTCATTGCCTGGGAAAAAGTCCAGCCTGTGACCCAACCACTGTAACCTAAGAAACACTTCAGGCCTCAGCTTGGAAAAAAGCAACACACAGCACACGCCAACCCACTATCTCCCAGGAAATGCCCCTGCCAGTATTCCAAATCCCCATAATTTCTCCTGCCTCTCCTGTGCATGCCTGACTTGAGGATTTCCCATTCATCCCTGAATGCCCCAGTCCCTGGTGCAGGGCTTCTCACAGACTGATATATTTTAAGGTCAGAAGGGACAATTAGATCATCTAGTCTCATCTCCAGAATGACACAGGCCATAAAATTTCACCTAGTTACGCCTGTATTGAGCCAATTTGTTTTTGACTACATCATCTTCCAGAAAGGCATCTAGTCTTCATTTGAAGACATCAGGAGATGGAGAATCCATTACTCCCTTAGGCAGTTTGTTCCAATAGTTAGTCTCGCTCACAGTTGAAAATTTTGCCTTATTTCTAGTTTGACGTACTCTGATTTCAGCAAGCGGCCATTAGTAATTGTTATGCCTTTCTACACTAGATTTTAGAGCTTTTTAATATCCAATATTTTCTTCCCATGAAGGTTCTTATTCATTGTAATCAAGTCACCTCTCAATCTTCTTTTAGATAAGCTAACCAGATAGAGCTATTTAAAGTCTCTCGCAGTGATGTTGTAGCCTTGTTTGTCCCAGGATATTAGAGAAACAAGGTGGGTGAGGGAATAACTTTCATTGGACCAATTTCTGTTGGTGAGAGAGACAAGCTTCTCTGTGGACGCTCGAAAGCTTGATTCTCTCTCACCAACAGAAATTGGTCCAATAAAAGACATTCCCTCCCCCACCTTCCCTCTCTCACAGTAAGGCATTTTCTACACCCCTTGAATAATTTTTGTGGCTCTCTTCTGCACCCCTACAATCCTCCCACCAAGCTCCTCACCTCTGCCTCCTCCTCAAGGAGCTGCGTGGCTGCCTCCCGCTCCCTACGCATCCTCTCCTTCCATAAGAACAGGACAGAGTCAGAACAGCATCCAAGCAGCACAAGCAAAGAGAGAGGGAAAGGGGTCAGCACCACATGGGACAGTCCCTCCATCAAGAGGAGGAGAGAGAGGTAGCAACCCCACACAGCACAAGTTGGGCAGTTACCAGGGGAGGAAAGGGGAGCAGAGACCCCACACAGCACAAGCTGGACAGTTATCAGGGAAGGGGAACAGAGATCTCACACAGCACAAGCCTGGAAGTTATCTGGCGGGAGAGAGAAAAGACCCCACATGGCATAAGCTGGGCAATCATCAGGGGAAGGGAGACATTACAAGGCACTAGCCCCTTAGTGCCACCATCCCTCCAGGGGCCAGGACAGGCAGGAACTATGACAGAATAAGGACAGGCTTGAACTGCGCTGCTCAGTTCTCTTCACTCAGCATAAGGAGATCATGACTGAGTCTCACCTGGGTGGCAATGACTCAGCTCAAGGGGATCCCTCCCCCAACTCTGGGCCTGCATATGAAAAAGAGCGGTTACTTACCAGTAACTGTTGTTCTTTGAGAGTCACCTCTGTCCATTCATACTGGTGGGACTTGGCGCCCCGGGCTTCTAGCTGTGAAACTGCCATGAAAATCCATGTCCATTGGGAGAATCACAAGAGATCTCTCATGAGGGTGACCTCATCGCCCTGCTCCAGACAAGGGAGTGCACCCCCAACCACCTTTGGCCCTTCTCCCCAACAGCAGAGCCCTGAAGTTCTATAGAACTCAAGGTAGAGGGGAAGGTGGACAGGTAGTGTAAATGCACAAAGGCAACTCTTTAAGAACAGCAGCTACTGGTAAGTAACCTCTCTTTCCTCTTCTAGGGCCTCTGTGCTTTCCCACTTGCAGGCAATTAGCAAGCATTCTAAGGCATATAAGCACTCAAGCCCCCATCTCCCAAATAGAGAGTTGGAGCATGATGGTAAGTTCAAAGAGTGGTGCCTGGTGAACCGATATACTGCTGCTTTGCACCCCTCCACCAAGGTAACCCGACTAAGGCAGACCAAGGATGCTGCAGTGGGTCTCATGGAGCAGGTCTTTAAACCAGGAAGTACTGGTTTCCTAGCTAAGATGAGACAATATTTCATACACCTCCTTATTCAGTATGAAAGTGTCTGTTTGGTAATGGATTTCTCCTGGCATTGCTGCCCATGTGCTATGAATATTAGCTGTTAGATTTTCTAAAAGACTTGGTCTTTTCCAGGCAAAAACAAAGTTCTCTCCTGTACATCTAGGACCTAGAAATAAGTTTCCATGAATCGATGCTTGTGCCCAGCTCACCAAGTGAGCCATCACCTGTCCTCTTCATTATTTACCACTCCACCAAGCTTTGTCTTGTCTGCAAACTTTATGAGTGATGATATTATGGTTTCTTCCAGGTCACTGATAACAATTTTAAATACTGAGTGGCCAAGAACCAATTCCTGCAGGACCCCACTAGAAATACACCCATCTGATGATGATTCCCCATTTACAATTACATTTTTATGTCCATCAGCTAGCCAGTTTTTAATCCATTTAATATATGCTATGTTAATTCTGTAGTGTTCTAGGTTTTTAATCAATATATCCTGAATTAACAAGTAAAATGCCTTACATAAGTCTAAATATATTACATCAGTACTACAGTGGAGTCGCATCATAGGCGCATTTAACTTACGTGATTTTAACTATATGCGCTCGGAAAAACAAAACAAAAAAAGAGAAAAATAACAATTTAAATATTGTACCTGTAGTGCAGGCGATTCTGCCCGCCATTCCACTCAATGAGCGTTTGACTATACACGATTTTCGCCTTACGCGCTGACTTCAGAACCTAACCCCCGCGTAAGATGCGACTCCCCTGTATTACTTTTATGAACCAAACCTGGAATCTCATAAAAAAAAAAAGCTAACAAATTAGTTTGACAAGATCTGTTTTCCACAAACCCATGCTGATTGGCATTAATTATATTACCCTCCTTTAATTCTTTATTAATCGAGTCCCATAACAGCTGTTCCATTATTTTGCCTGGGATCGATGTCAGACTGACCGCCAATAGGTACCCAAATCATCCTGTTAATACTTTCTAAATATCGGTACAGACTTCTGGAACTTCCCCAGTGTTCCAAGAATTATTGAAAATCAACATTAATGGTCCAGCAAGTTCCTCAGCCAGTTCTTTGAAAACTCTTGGATGAATTTAAAATTTTAACTTTAGAAGCTGCTGTATAACATTCTCCTAAGTTACTACTGGAATGGATAATTTCATCATCTTTACATAATATAATATCCTGTTTTTTTCCAAATACAAACAAAAAATATTTATTGAAGACTTCTGTCTTTTTTGCATTATTGACAATTCTATAATTTCCTTCTACCAATGGATCAATACCATTGTCAGGATTCTTTTTTGTTTCTAATATACTTTAAAAACTCCTTATTGTCCTTAACTCTGCTGGCCACAGATTTTTCCTTTTGTTCTTTTATACATTTCCTACAATTTATACTTCTGATTTATATTCCTAAGTATCACGGGATTGCAATAGAAAGGCTTGGGGCCCTCTGAGAGCCAAAGTAGTCCACATTAGCCAGCAGGTTATCTCCATATTGTGAGATGGTGTGTCTCTGGGTCGGGATGCAAAATCCTCCCTTGCTGTTGCAAGAGGCATCTGGAGAGAGAGGCAGCAGACACAATGCAGAAGATCTGGGTACCAGTCCTGACAAGACAACATTGGGCCTATTAGTATAATGTTGGCTTTGTCCAACTAGATCTTCCTTATGACCCTGAGTCTGAGGGGAATGGGAGAGAAGGCATATAGAAGTTGGCTCCAGTCCAGGAGAACCACATCCAAGTTAAGACTTTTCTCTGTGCGCTCCTGTGCAGAACACATGGAATCTGGTGTTTTGTTCAGCTGTGAAGAGGTCCATTACAGGGTTGCCTCCTCTCTGAAATACTGCTTTATCCATCACTGGTTTAGGACCACTGGTGCTGATTCTGAGACCTCCTGCTGAGCAAGTCTCCCTCCATGTTCTCCTCCCATGAAGTGCAGAACAACAGGGAAGATTTTGGATGCACCACAGCCATAATGTTCTTGCCTTGACTGATGGCAGACAGGAATGCGCACCTCCCTGCTTGCTGATGTAGTACATGGCTGTGGTGCTGTTGGTAAGCACCTATACTACACGATGTTGCAGGGTCAGGCAAAGGCCCTGAGAGACCATCGTACTGTCTTGAATGGCAGTACATTGATATGGATTCTGGACACCCAGCGCTTCCACAGGCCAAATACTCTGAGGTCTTGTAATGAAAACCTCAGCCCAGACTAGAGGCATTGGTGGAGCATGCGAGGGTAGGGAAGAGCAAGTAAAGGGTATTTGCCTGAGGACGTTGTCCCTGTTCTCTCACCACTGAAGCTGCTGGTACACTCAAAGCGGGATGGGCTGTGCCTATTCTGTGTGGTTTCTCGTCATCCAGAGCAGCAAGGGTCTCACATTCAGACAAGCAAAGGGTGCGATGTCGATCAATGAAGCCTCAGGCCTAGTAGTTGCAGGAAAAGTGTTGTGGTCTATATAAGTTGCTCATTGAGAGTTGTTAAGGAGTCTCATATTTTGCAAAATCTCTCCTCTGGAAGAAAGGCTCTGCCTGAGTGCAGTCTAGGATGCTCCAGGTAAGGTGATACGCTGTGCAGATTGAAGCAAGGATTTCTCCCAGTTGATTAACAGTCCTAGTGACTGGAAGAAGTTGCTCACGTATTGGATTGCTGAGGTGAGACAGTCATCAAGGCATGAGTAGACGAGTGACAAGGTTTGAAGGGAGGGGATTGGGGGGATGGATTAGCGATGTGGTGCCCATCAGTATGCAACTCTCAAACAGACTCTCAAAATCACTGTTGAGAGACTGATGCTGAGGGTTGTGAGGAAATGCGGCATGGGATCCTGCTCCTATACTGTTGAGGGTATTTGCCAACAAACAATTTAGGAGGTGGCCTATATCATCTATGAGACTGTATTCCTTGGTGTTGTGAGGAAAACAGAATGACGAGTAGGAAAACCTCACAGAATCATAGAATATTAGGGTTGGAAGAGACCTCAGGAAGTCATCTAGTCCAATCCCCTGCTCATAGCAGGACTAACACCAACTAAATCAACCCAGCCAGGGCTTTGTCAAGCTGGACCTTAAAAACCTGTAAGGATGGAGATTCCACCAACTCCCTAGATAAAGACAAGTTCTGTTTGCTCTCTGTGGCAGTGGTGAAGGCTCTGAGGTGACACCGAGTCCCACAGGTGTGATTGCACAGGCTCTTAAAGAAGGACTGGAGTTTAACATGCCCCACTCTTCCAGCTCAGCACAACAGAGCATTAAAATTACCAGAGCACACCTGTGTGAGCTGCTGGGAGAACAGGGCTTCCTCCTGGCCCTGCACCCTGCTGGTGAGCAGAGCCCCTGGGGGGCTGGAATGTGTGGAAGATCACTGCAGCTGCAAAGGTGTGATTTCTAGTTTAAATTAAGTGTGCATTTGGCAATTGCAGATTCTACATGCCTATGATCTCAATTTATGTTCCTAAGTTTGTGACACTTTTACTGCTTTGTCTCCAAAGAGTAATAAAGGGAACACTTCAGAAGAAAGATGTAGCTCTGCCAGGGAGGAAATGCCATCACCTGAAGGTAAATGACACTTAAACAAACTCACAAGGGGTACAAGCATCATGCATAGCCGAACAACAAACCCTCTATGGTTGATGAGTCAAGGGCGTGGACTCTATGACACTGGGAAACTATGTGAATGTCCTGACACCATGTGGCTGCCCTGCAGGTCTCAGGATAGGGACAGGTCAAGAGCTGGCTCTAGAAGTTGACATGGTCTGACTAAGCTGTAGGCCTGACAAGAAGCAGTAAGGAAATGCTAGGGAACCCCCATCCTCCTTTTTATTCAAGTCTTCTTTGAAACTTTGCTTCTGTGCAGTCAATCATAGTCATAGACTTTAAGGCCAAAAGGGACCATCGTGATTGTGACACTCTATACCTCGGGGGAGCTCCCTGTAACCCCCATATTCATCATTTCATATAAAGCATGCCATGTGAAGTATCGTAGAAAAGATTATGATCTGCTGAAACCCCTGTTCCACCTAATATGTGTATCATTAATGCATAGAAAATTATAAGAATTGTGTTGTATGGTTTTCACTAAAATATGCTGTAGTTTTGGGAAGCACCCAGCTACTAGCTCTCCAGAGACAATGACAAGGGAGGTAACCAACCCCCAGGTGGGTGCTGAACAAACATCACCAGCCATTGCCCAGCAAGGGAGTTACAATTCATGACTCACTTGCACAAGGCCACGCCAGGGGAATTGCTCAGCCTTGCCTGGTGACTCAGCAATGCCCATCAGACAGGCCTGGACTTGTGTTCTCCAAGCACATGGACTAAGGGTATAAAACAGAACAGAAGGGCCCATGCTTGGCCTTTCTCCTGCCCCTGCCTATGCTGCAAGCTACAAAGACACTCAGAAGACTGAAGGCTCCAGCAGAGGAGATTGGCCCAGGTTTCAAGGGTGAAACTTGTGTACTATGAACTGCAATATCCAGTGGGGAGAGAAAAACTGCTTAATCTAGATGTTGCCCAGTCTAATAGGGTTGAGAGTTTAGACTGCGTGCTTATATTTTATTTTGTTAACTAACTCTGACTTTTTGCCTATCACTTATAATCACTTAAAATCTATCTTTTGTAGTCAATGAACTTGTTTTCCTGTTTATCTTTACCAGTGAGTTTGCTTGAAGTGTTTGGTAAATCTGCTCAGATTTACAAAGGCTGGTGTATATCCACTTTCCACTGATGAAGTGGTGAACCAATTAAAAAACTTGCACTGCTCATCTTGAGTGGTACAAGATGGTAGATTCCTGAGGTACAAGGCTGGGAGCCGGGGGAATTGGGCTGATGCCTTTTTCTGTGTGATTCATGAGTGGCTTTGGGAGCATTCATGCAATCTAGCTGGATGTGGGGCTCCATGTGCGGTTGTGCTGAGTAATTACAGCACCTGGAGGGGTTTGATGCTTGTCATTAGAAAACCATTGTGAGAGACAGCCCAGACTGGAGAGTTAAGGGGGAACAGCGATCCCACACTCCCAGGCTACACCCCAGGGATCCTGTCACAGTGATTATCAAGTCTGACCTCCTGCACATCGCAGGCCACAGAACCCCACTCCTGTAACAGACCCTTAACCTCTGGCTGGCAAACTGCCAAGATTGATATGTTTTCCCACCATAACCAGACTGATATTCACAGCATCCTCCATTCCTTTTCCCCCCATCCCTAAAAATAAAAAAGACCTACCCCATGCAGAGCTTTGTATCATTTCAAAAGGCAGGAGTGTCAGGGAGTACACAAAGTCCATAAGAACCTTGATTTTTGCCAATCTATTTTATATGGCAGATGGTCAGATATGGTGATGAGAAGTAATACAAATATGGATAAATAAGACGATAATGGCCATATTGGGTCACACCCAATGGTCCATCTAGCCCAGAATCCTGTCTTCTGACAGTGGCCAATGCCAGATACTTCAGAGGGAACAAACAGAACAGGGCAATTATCAAGTGATCCATCCCCTGTGACCCAGTCCCAGCTTCTGACAGTCAGAGGTTTAGGGACACCCAGACCATGGGGTTGCATCCCTGACCACTTTGGCTAATAGCCACTGATGGACCTGGCTAATAGCCACTGATGGACCTGTCCTTTATGAACTTATCTAGTTCTTCTTTGAACCCAGTTATACTTTTGGCTTTCACAACATCCCACAGCAATGAATTCCACAGGTTGACTGTGCGTTGTGTGAAGAAGTACTTCCTTATGTTTGTTTTAAACCTGCTGCCTATTAATTTAATTGGTGACCCCTTGTAAGGCCCCATGGGTCTAGAATCCTAGGCCTGCAGGTCTGCCAGGCAGATGGCATCTTCATGCTGCCACCTAGCAGCAGCTGTAACCAGCCTGTGCTCCAATGCCCATGACCTGTTGTGGACCCAGACCATGGGAAGTCCCTTCTTAAGGGGTCTGACAGACAGCAGCCCGTGGTTTCTGACTGGCTCCCTGCCCTATATAATCCTAAAGTGAGTTCCAAGAAGTGTTCAGGCATCAGTGTGGGATTACTGTAGCTGTCATAATCATTTCTTGCTCCTGAACTCCTGGTTTCAACCACAGATTGATTTGGACTTTGCCTTCTGACTTGGACACTGAAATCAGACCCTTGGTATCGATCCTGGCCAGGAACCTGACTACGCACTCCTACACTACTCCCTGTCTCAGGTTTGCCCCTGCTCTGACCATTGGTCCTGATTGCCTGTGGTGGGATCCTTACGTCCTGGTTCTTGTGTTATGTGACGGTGTAAATAACACTTTCTTATTCACTTTCTCTACTCCATTCATGATTTTATAGACCAATTCTATGATTCTCTCTCTTCTAAGATGAACAGTCCCAGTCTTTTTAATTGCTCTTCAGATGGAAGCGGATCCCTCTCCCTAATCATTAAGGCTAAGATTATTTTTAGTAAAAGTCACTGACAGGTCATGGATAACAAACAAAAATTCATGGAAGCCGTGAGCTGTTTGTGACTTTTGCTGCTGCTGTGGCTCCATGGTTTCTCCTGCCACCATGGTGCCTGGGAGCTGTGGGGTTCCCCTCCCCCCACGCACATGGGAACCCTGAGGAGGCCCTTGCCCGTCGCTGGACCTGCTGGGGTCCCTCTTGCTGCCAGCTCGAGTGCTGCAGCCCCAGGGGCCAAAACAGAAAATGTTACGGAGTTCTCTGCAAGTCTTGGATTCCGTGATCTCTTTTTTGTTGCCCTTCTCTGTACCTTTTTCCAATTCTAATGTATCATTTTTGATGTGTGGTGACCAGAACTGCATACAGTATTTGAGGTGTGAGCATACCATGGATTTATATAGTGGCATTATGGAATTTTCTCTCTTATTATCTATCCCTTTCCTAATTGTTCCTGACTGCTGCTGCACACTGAGCCGATATTTTCAGACATCTATCCACAATGACTCCAAGATCTCTTTCTTGAGCAAGAATAGCCATCATTTTGTATGTATAGTTGGGATTATTGTTTCCAGTGTGCATTACTTTGTACTTAGATAGGTAAAGGACTGTTTGGATTGAGATGCAGCATTTTGAACCAGGACCTGCAGTTGTGTGTCCTTAAAATATGGGCAGATATGAGTTGTGTGTTCCCACCTTTGACTTTACCAGCTGTGTGCAGTTAATGGTGCTGTTTGGAGAGAACTGATCATCTTGGGGCTCCCATCTAATCCAAAGAACAGAGGCTTCTGCTCCTACAGCGGGGGCCTGCCTTGTGATTGAGGCACAAGTATAGTAAAGTACAGCATGAAACGATGTTACAGATGCTGGAATAGTCCCAATGAAGCAAGGGAAAAGAGGTATGGGAAGACAAAAAAAGAGGGTCTGGAGAGATGGGGATATTGGTGATCAGAGAGACTTGATACACCCGAGGTGAGGAGAGGACCCAGAGCTTCCTGTGGGAAGTAGTGCTCTGGTTAGGGCAATTCTGTGGCATTTTCCTCAGAACTCACCACCTTGGCCAAGACACTGTCAAGGTCAGAATGTCAGTGTGAAAATGCTCTCACCACTTTCTCCATTTCTTCTCTCTCCCACTGAGTCGCCTCCCTCACCATCTCCATCTCCTGGAAACAAAGGGGAAGATCAGAGGGCCAGATCCTCAAATGACCCCTACCCTAGGGGCAGCACCATCACCCCCATAGGAGAAGATATGAGAGTCACATCCCTGAGTACTTCTGGGAGAAGCATTACCACTTTTCCAATCCTATGGAAACAGCAGGTGCACAGGAGCTATGGGGATGAGTGAAATCTTCTACCAGGGACCCATCCACCATGGCACAAGCTCCATAGGCCAAGGCAAAACACTGCAGAGCTTCAGAGACCATTCTGCCCCATCCCACTCTCCTGAAGGTAGTTATAGCACCCACCTTTTGTAGGATCTCCAGCTCCTCTGGGGTCAAGTCTCGGTCAATGGAGGAGATGCTCTCCAGGCTGTTCTTGCGGCCAATGCCAGCTGCAAAGGGGTTGGCAATGATTCCTGGGGACATCTGCAAAAAAGAAGGTAACATCACATGTCAGGAACACCCAGTGCCTTAGACCACAGAGACCCCCGCCTGTCCCCCGGGTACTCAGAGCACAGAGATGATCTCGCCCCACAGACCACAGTCATGTACCTCTTGAGACCCTCCCCATCCCCTAGGACGCCCAGACCACAGAGACCAGCTCACCCATGTGCACAAGGGCACTCAGAATATGGAGACAAACATCACAACTCCAGGTGTCACACAGGGACATTTTGGGCTCTGACTTGCCCAGGCACCCACAGGGGGCGGGCGCCCAGAGGGATTCTGAGCAACCTTGGCCCCTCACAAAGCAGGAGGATGTCAGATGGGAGGCCTGACACAGCCAGGCCCAAATAGGTATGTCACCCATAGCCTACCATCTTCTCAAGATTTCACAGAGGAGGGTCATGTGTGACCTCCGCCAAAAGCTAAGAACTAGCTGACTGTTATGGTTATTTTGAGATCTTTGTATGGGAAACAATTTTAGAGCTATGTCACATGTCGAGCTGGGGTAGTCAATAGGCAGACTGCAGGCCAAATCTGGACTGCCAGCCGCTTTTGAATGGACCCCGAAATCTTTTTATTTACTTATTGTTATCAATATTGGGTTTTTTTCAATTTCCTCTGGAGTCTGGACCTTGACTATACCTTGACCAAGAAATTTGGACCTTGACAAAACATAATTGACTACCTGTGATGTAAAGTATTACGTTTCAGATCTGTTGGGAATGAAATCTATCACTTGAAGCAGGTGAGACCCTTGGCCCCTCATGGCAGTGGTAGGAGGCTCTGACTGACCCTGGCCTCTCATGGGGTGAGAGGAGGGGGCTCTGACTGGCCCTGGCCCTTCGTTAAGCAGGGGGAAGAGGCTCTGATTAGTCCTGACCCCTCGTGGCAGGGGAGGGGACTCTGGCGAGCTTGGGGGAGAGGGGCTCTGACCGTCCCTGGTGCATCATAGGGCAGGGGGAGGGGCTCTGACCGTCCCTGGCCCCTCATGGCGGGGGACACACACCCAGAGACAGCTCCTCAGCTGTCAGCAGTGACAACGGAACTGAGTGACAGGGGAGCAGCAACACTGTTGCACCAGCAGTTGGGCCGTACCACTCAGCTGGCAGCGTTGGAATGTTCCACCTGTTGACGTTGGGCGGGGGAAGGGGGAGTCCTCCTAAACTCTCTAGCAGTGTGATTTGCAGCCCATCTGGCACTGTGTGTCTGCTGTGGCGATGTCTGTCTAGGCCCTGCACGCCCAGAGGTCTGTGATGGGGATGTGTGTACCAGGGAGAGTCAGGCGTGGGGGAGCAAGAGCCATTCAGTAACTCTGCAGGGTGCAGGCCCATGGCTGTGTAAGGATGACTGTGAGTGACTCACTGCAGACCTCCCCTGCACCTGCCAAGGGCATTGTGCCACCTGGGCAGCGCTGGGAGAATGTGCACTCTGCGGCCAGATTTCCTCACACAGCACGTTTGCCCTTTCTGCCCATGAAGTTACCCGCCCTGACTTATACCTTCCATCTTCGTCACTGATAGCTTTTCCCCCGGACTGCTGAGGAGTGAAACACCAAGCTGGGCACTGACTTCTTGCAGGTCTCTGTCCTGTGCAGGTATATTTTGATTACTCTTCCAACAGTTATGCCGTGCCACGTGATTTCAGTATTGGGACAGGATGGCGGCAATAGAAATGGTTACTTCCTGTAACTGTGGTTCTTCAAGATGTGATGCAGACATGTAGTTCCACTTAGGTGTGTGCACACCCAGGGCTGGAGCTGGAGAAGTTTGCTTGCGTCTCATGGCCGTAGCCCCTCCCCTAACCATATGAGGCAGTGGCCTGACCCTCCTCAGTTCCTTTGCATCAAACACCAAAATGAGACTCTGATGCAGAGGGGCCGGAGGGGGGACTGGGGAATACACATCTGCATCACATCACGAAGAACCACAGTTACATGAAGTAACCGTTTCTTCTTCTTTCAGTAGATGCCGCTGTGTATTACACTTAGGTGACGCGCAAGTAGTACACCCCCAGGAGGTGGAGCTCGGAGTCTATGCAAGCAAGAATCGCGGGACCATCCTATCAAAGCTTGTATCTGCCCTGGATGATGCAGTGATGGCAAAATGGTTCATGAATGTAGGTATGGATGGATGACCACGTAGCAGCCCTGCAATATCCAATACGGAAAAGTCACTGAGGAAAGCTATGGACATTGCTTCTGCTCTTGTTGAATGAGCTCACACCCACTGAGGAGGCGTAGCCAAAGCTATTTCATATGCCGTCTTGATGCAGGATGTCTTCTGTTTTGAGATGGTCTGTGAAGAAACTGCCTGACCTTTCATGTGATCTGCATATGACACAAACAGGCAAAGTGAAGCACAAAACGGTTTAGTCCTGTCCAGATAGAAGGCTAGATGTGGCCTGACATCTAATGGATGGAGACACTGCTCCTCCAGAGATGGATGTGGTTCAGGGAAGAACACCGGTAAATATACCGCCTGGTTCAAATGAAACTGAGAAACCACTTTAAACAACAATTTTGGGTGTGGTCGTAAAGTCACTTTGTCTCTGGAGAACTGTGTATTCACCGCTGGGGAACTCAAGATGGGTTCACATCAGAGCCTGCAACTCACAGACTCTTCTTGTGGATGTTATCTGTACCAGGAATGCAATTTTTGACACAAAAGTGGAAAGGAACAAGATATGGGCTTGAACAGAGGTCCCATCAAAGCTGCTCCACCCGTGTTAAAGTCTCACAGAGGAACTGACTCTCGGATCAGAAGATGTAGACAAAGGAGCCCTTTTAAGAATCTTGTTATCATGGCATTGGAGAAGACTGATCTTCCCTGAACCGGGGGATGAAAGCCAAATATACTTTCAATGAACTAAGTGCAAGCCCCAACGACTGAAGAAGCAGCAGGTACTCTCAGATGTCCTGCATAAAAGTCAGTGTCAGTTGAATTCCGCAGGCTAAAGACCACACTGAAAACTGCTTCCATTTCGCTGAATAGGCCATGCTGGTAGTGGGCTTTCTACTGTTGAGCAGGACTGCCTGGACAGCCACCGAACACTGCTCTTCCTCCTCATTCAGCCATGCAGCAGCCACGCCAGAAGATGCAGGGAGCTGAGCACGGGCCGCAAGGTACAGTGTGATTCTGAGTGAGTAGGTTGGGATGGAGAGGAAGTGGTATTGGAGGCTGAATAGATAGTGTGAAAAGGCCGAGAACCAGCACTGCCTCAGCCACGCTGGGGCAATGAGAATGAGCTTGGCCCAATCTGCCTTCAGCTGAGGATTACTTCTGGGATGATTGGGATTGGGGGAAAAGCGTACAAGAGAGCCCACTACCAGCTGAGGTGGAAAGCGTCAGACAGCAAGCCTGGAGTGAGGCCCCCTCGATAGCAGAACAGACGACATTTCCTGTTGTCCCTTGTAGCAAATAGGTCGATTGTCAGGATGCCCCAAGCTGCAAAGATAAGCCAGAGGAGACTTGTCTTCAGGGACAACTTGTGACTCAAGGAAAAATTCCTGCTGCGATGATTCTGGATTGTGGGCAAGTGAACAGCTCTCAGAGTAATGTTCTCCTCAAGGCAGAATTCCCATAATCTGTCTCTCAGCAGAGTAGCCTCGAGTGCACTACTCCTTGATTGTTCACATAATACTGACAATACCACCGCAATGTATTATGTGAACCACTAGGCCTCTGATATGGTCCCAAAAAGTATGACATGCATTGTAGAGGGCATGAAATGCCATTCTTTTTAGGTGACAAATCTGAGGAACTGTCCCAGATTGAGGTGTCATTAGAGGAGGTTTTGGAATAAATTGATAAACTAAACAGTAATAAGTCACCAGGACCAGATGGGATTCACCCAAGAGTTCTGAAGGAACTCAAATGTGAAATTGCAGTACTACTAACTGTAGTCTGTAACCTATCATTTAAATCAGTTTCTGTACCAAGTGACTGGAGGATAGCTAATGTGACACCAATTTTTAAAAAGGGCTCCAGAGGTGATCCCAGCAATTACAGGCCAGTAAATTTGACTTTACTGGGCAAACTGGTTGAAACTATAGTAAAGAACAAAACTGTCAGACACATTAATGAATATCATTTGTTGGGGAAGAATCAACTCAGTTTTTTGTAAAGGGAAATCATGCCTCACCAATCTACTAGAATTCTTTAAGGGGATTAACAAGCATGTGGACAAGATGGATCCAGTGGATATAGTGTACTTAGATTTTCAGAAAGCCTTTGACAAGGTCCCTCATCAAAGGCTCTAAAGCAAATTAAGCTGTCATGGGATAAGAAGGAAGGTCCTCTCATGGATTGGTAACTGGTTAAAAGATAGGAAACGAAGGGTAGGAATAAATGGTCAGTTTTCAGAATGGAGAGAGGTATATAATGGTGTCCCCCAGAGGTCTGTACTGGGCCCAGTCCTATTCAACATATTCATAAATGATCTGGAAAAAGGGATAAACAGTGAGGTGGCAAAATTTGCATGATACAAAACTACTCAAGATAGATAAGTCCCAGGCAGACTGCGAAGAGCTACAAAAGGATCTCTCAAAACTAGGTGACTAGGCAACAAAATGGCAGATGAAATTCAATGTTGATAAATGCAAAGTAATGCACATTGGAAAACATAATCCCAAGTCTACGTACAAAATGATGGGTCTAAATTAGCTGTTATCACTCAAGAAAGAGATCTTGGAGTCATTGTGGATAGTTCTCTGAAAACATCCACTCCATGTGCAGCGGCAGTCAAAAAAGCAAACAGAATGTTGGGAATCATTAAGAAAGGGATAGATAATAAGACAGAAAATATCATATTGCCTCTATATAAATCCATGGTATGCCCACATCTTGAATACTGCGTGCAGATGTGGTCACCCCATCTCAAAAAAGATATATTGGAATTGGAAAAGGTTCAGAAAAGGGCAACAAAAATGATTAGGGGTATGAAACGGTTGCCATATGAGAAGAGATTAATAAGACTGGGACTTTTCAACTTGGAAAAGAGACGACTAAGGTAGGAAGTAGCCCAGGGAAACCAGACTTCAGTTGGGTGGTATTGTGGTTTAACAGCCAGTCAGCGTGTTGTGGGAGGATCCCCGCTGACCCAGAGGCGGGACATCCTGCCATTGTTAGGACCCTGGGCTGGGATGTAGTGGAGTCTGGTGGGCCTGCATCCCCCTACCTGACACCTCACCCTTGGGGTGGCAGCCTCCCCACCATAGGCCACGAAGCCTGCGTTTGTCTGTCGCCCGCCAGAGCCAGGACCACAGCCTGCTTGTTAGCTCTCCCCTGCCTAAGGGTTGGAGCCCCTAGACTGCTTTATTGTGCTGCCCGATTACAGGCCTGAGCCTAAAGACTGCTCATTAGCTCAGCCCTGCCTGAGGGCTAAAGCCAATAGACTGCCTGAGGGCCTATTGACTGTTTGGGGTTCCACCCTGTTATGAAAGCGAAGACACTAACACCTATTCTGCTAATTCCCCTGACATTAGGCTGCGATCCCAGCAATGTAGTGAGGCAGTGTGGCCTCCCTCCAAACCAGACGGGGTAGGGACGACTGCGACACCACTAAAGGCCCCAATGAACTCAATTTTCTGAGTGGGAGCCAACATTGACTTTGCAGTGTTTAGCATGAGACCAAGACAGTCAAGCAAGTGCAGTGTGATGCCAACATGAGCAAGAAGTTCCTCTCTGGATCTGCCCTTCAGTAACCAGTCATCCATATGCAGGACCGTGTGAATTCCTTTCTTCCTGAGATATGCCATGACAACAGCCATGCATTTGGTAAAAACCCAGGGGGCAGAAGAAAGGCTGAATGGGAGCCCTTTGTACTGAAAATGGCGCTCCGCCGCGACACATTGAAGGAACTGTCTGTGGTGAAAGCGGGCATCCTGAATGGCCAGAGCAGAAAACCAGTCACTCTGAGACAACGCAGCAAGGACAGTCGATAGAGTGACCACGCGGAATCTCATGCACCCGATATATTTGCTGAGGCCACAGAGGTTGAGCATGGGTCTTACCCCTCCTGTGGCGTGGGCGCAAGAAAGTACTGGCAGTAGAAGCCATGACCCTGGTGTTCTGGCGGAAGCTTCTCTGCCGCTCCCAAAGCCAGCAGAGAGCAGACTTGCTCAAAGAGCAGTATCTCATGAGGGGAGTCCCTGAAGAGAGACAGGGTGGGAGGGTGGGGAGGAGCTGTGGAGAGGGATGTCATAGCCTGATTTGATGATGCTTAGGAATCAGCTGTTGGTGGTGATCGAGCCTCAAGCATTGTGAAAGCAGTCAGCCTGTCCCCAAAGAGGGGAACTAGGGAGAGAGGAGCCATGATTGGAACAGTGCTCTGGACCAAGGAGTCAAAATGAGCAATTGGAGGGCACCAGGAGAGGGCATGAGGACTGGCCAAACCCCAAGCCTGACTGCTTCTTCCTGTGGGATCTCTGCCCCTTTTTGGGGTAGCCCCGTTGTCTCGGAAGAGGGGAGAGCTGGCCAAACAGGTGCTGCGGACAATACTGCTGCAGGTGTTGCTCTTGAATACCATAGTGGTGCACCTGCACCGCTGGCGTATACTCCAAGGACTGCAGGATAGCCCTGGAGTCCTGAAGGAGTGCAGCCTCTCAACTGTCTTGTCTGAGAACAGCACTGGGCTGAAGGGCAAATCCTCAATGGCTTGCTGGATAGTGGGGCCAATACCTGAATTCTGCAGCCAGGAAGCCCTCCTCATTGTGACCGTGTAGGCCATCACCCTGGCCAAGGTGTCCACAACGTCTGGGATGGACTGCAAGGATGCCTTAACCACCAAGCATCCTTGGGTGACAAATGCCCGAAATTACTCTCGCAAGGCCTCAGGCAGCTGGTCTGTGAATTTCGACACAGATGTCCAGTTCATAAAATCATACTTGGACACCTCATCCCAATGGAAAGTGCGGTTCTGAGGCTCCGTGGGTAAAACTCCTTTTTCCAGCCTCAGACCTTGACCATGAAAAAATACAGCAGTGCTCACTTTAGCAGCTGGAACATAGCTCTTGTCTGTGCCTGGGAAACACAGTTCAGGCTCCAGGTAGCGATCACATGGCTGAAAGGGGGCTTTGTCAATGATGCTATCCTCAGAATCTCATCATGTGTCAGTGGCTAGCAACTGGCTGAGGCCTTTTGCAGATAATCTCACTTATACTAGCCACAAGGAAGGATGGCCTAATGGCTAAGGCCTTGTGTTGGGAAGCAGAAACCCTGGGTTCAATCTCCAGGTCTGCCACACTTTGCATGAGCTTGAGCAGGTCACTCCCCCCATTTCATGTCTCAGCTCTCCATCTCTAAGGGTATCAGGATAGATTTGTGAGATGCAGATCTACTATGGCAATGGAGCCAATCAAAGTGCCTAGATAGAGGGAAATGTGCTTTTCCAAGGTCCATGGATAAGCTGTTTTGTAGTAACTGCTGAATGTGCTTGCAGGACATGTAGAACTGATTGATTTCTTCCTGGAAAGCAGAAGCATGTCAGTGACAGGATTCTAGGAACCTCAGTTCCAGCGGGCTGAGGTTTGGGTGGCTACTGGCATGTATATCAGAAGATCTCTGACTTAGGCAGCATTCCTTGGGATATAGTCTGCGTCGGGATTGGGTCAAACACTCACAGACTCAGTGGCCAGTGAGGGCAGCCATTGTTAGCATGCTCTGTTCTGCATCTTCTCCATTGTCCTGGCCAGACATGGTCTGGGAGAGAGACCAACAGCAGCTCTGGGAACATGTCTGGGACAGTTCTTATTGCTGATTCCAGATGGTGCTGCCTGGCCAAAAGCTTTTGTCTCTTACTGTTTGACAAACACATGGAGGGTTGAAACTGTAAGGCACCGCTTCCCTGGTGCTAACCCTAGCTTTGCTGAGCCATCTCGACACCAAGTTCACCCTCCCCTGATACACCAGACCCAAACTGATTGCAAGCAGGGCAATGATCGAGCTTCCTGGCACGGTGCTGGTGTCTTTGTGGCCCTGTCTGCTCACGTATGCCATTGCCATGGTATTGTCAGTGCAGCTCCCCCCTCTCCTCCATCCCAATCAATTCATGCCCCTTTTTCACTCTTGGCCCATTCCCCATTGCCTGTGTCACTCAGTCACTTGGGAGGAACGGTCCCATCTGTGGAGACCAGTGCAGGTTGTTACAACTGTTCTGACTCCAAGATTAGGTGAGAAGTGATGATTCATAAATCTGCCTCTCCACCGGCCTCCCTCCATCTGCTTTCAGCCCGTCTCATATCTCCTCCTGGATATCTCAACAGGCGCTCCCGATCTTCCCTCCCAGATCTTCCCACTCCACACCTTCACTGTCACTGTGCAGTGCCACCAGCCTCCCTGACATTCAGGCCTCCAAAGTGGGGGTAGCTTTGGTTCTGCCCTCTCTCTAGCTCCCCATGGTCAGGCCAAGATCAAATCTTTCCTTTTTGTCCATCTCTGAGATCCAACCTTCTCTTCATGAAGCTAATACTCCCATCTTCATCACTGCAGCCTCCTTCACATCCACCACCCCTCTCCGGTCCTTACAAAACTTGGCTGCTAAGATCATCATCTTTGCCTGTTGCTCTGACCACCTCACCCCCTTGATGAAACCCTCCCCTGGCTCCCATATATCACCTTCACCACTGTCCCTCCATACTTGTCTACTCTTGTCTTGACTCATATTGTCCCTGACTCCTCAACTTCACCAACAATGCAGCTCCCACTGATGTTCCCAGCTTCTCTCACAGACCTGGACCTTCATTCATGCTGCCCTGTGGGCACAAAACACCTTCCCCAAATTGGTGTGTAAGGTCCCTACCCTGTCCTGCTTCAAATCCCCCCTAGCCCTGCCTGTTTTGCACCACCTCAGGAGAAATGGGCTAAGATGGGTTAAGGTTGCTGCTGCAGAGCAGGACTTTCTGCTCTCCGTGCCTGTCTGGAAGGTGGGATTTCAAAAATTCGACAATAAAGTGTAGAAACACAAGAATCATAGACTATCAGGGTTGGAAGGGACCTCAGGAGGTCATCTAGTCCAACCCCCTGTTCAAAGCAGGATCAATCCCAAACGAAATCATCCCAGCCAGGGCTTTGTCAAGCCTGACCTTAAAAACCTCTAAGGAAGGAGATTCCACCACCTCCCTAGATAACCCATTCCAGTGCTTCACCACCCACCTAGTGAAAAAGTTTTTCCTAATATCCAACCTAAACCTCCCCAACTGCAACTTGAGACCATTACTCCTTGTTCTGTCATCTGCTACCACTGAGAACAGTCTAGACCCATCCTCTTTGGAACCCCCTTTCAGGTAGTTGAAAGCAGCTATCAAATCCCCCCTCATTCTTCTCTTCTGCAGACTAAACAATCCCAGTTCCCTCAGCCTCTCCTCAAAAGTCATGTGCTCCAGATCCCTGATCATTTTTGTTGCTCACTTCAGGCAACATTCCTCACACATCACCCCAGACACCTTATCTCTGCCCTCTGGGGGTGCCAATGTCAAGACTCACTGCACTGTAGGTGTCAGCCCGGGGTGGGGTGTCACTTTGTCGCAGTTGCGAGGGTCACTACATACATACATGAAGACAGTGTTTTTATGGAGCTCCTCCTGGCGCTGGCCTTACCCCCCCCTCCCCCCAGGCTCTCACCTCAATGGCAGCCGCGGCCTTGGGGTCAAAGCCATCACACACAAGCACAAGGAGCTTGTCCCCCACACTGCGTAGGATCTGCACTGCCTCTGTGTGCGTCATTCCCAGCAGGCTCTGGTGATTCACCTCCAGGATCCGCAGCCCCACCTTCAGCCGGCCGTCCCTGGCAGCAGCCCCAGAGGAGCTCACCTGGAAGGGACAAGAGGGCTGAGAATGGGGAAGGGGAGAAGAAGAATGCGCAGAGAGTCGGGGGAGGGAAGGGAGTGGAAGAGAGGACACTGCATGCAGGCAGGAGGGAAAGCAGGTGCCCATGGGTTTATGCAGGGGGGAAGGGAAGGAGAATGAGCACAAGAGAGAGATGTCGGGACTGGGAAAGGAGCGCACTTATGCAATTCCTTGGGGAGAGTGGGAAAGGGGAGTGATTGCATGCCATTCCTGGGGCGGGGAGTGGGCAGGGAGAGGGATCACATGTGATTTCTCTGAGAGCACATACACGCCTGACTCCTCAGTATGGCGGGGGGAGGGGCTTGTGCGTGACAGCACAACGACAGGCATAGGGGGAGTGCCTGCCCATGATGCCGGGAAGAGCGCCTGCCCACAACTCCTCAGCGCACAGGGGGTGGGGAGCACTCACCCATAACTCCTTGGCATGGTGGGGAAAGTGTGTGAAAAGAAGACGACTCACACGCCATTTCTCATGGCGGGAGCAGGAAAATGCTTGCACAATTCCTCGGGGGGCCGGGGAAGAGCACTCACACGCCATCCCTCAGAGCAGGGAGAGCGACTGGTAAGGAAAGCGAATGAGCACCCGGACATTCCATGGGAGGTGGAGGCTTGGGGGGAACGTAAGCACACTGTGTGGGGTCTAGCGGGAAGGAACCTGCATGCATGTTTACATGGGGAGAAGTGGGATCAAACAGGGAGACCACATGGGAACTAGGAGGGCGGCTGATTTCCCACAGGAACTCCTTTCTGCGTCCTGTCTAGCAGTCCCTGCTCTGTGGAGGGCACCCTGAGTCTGTTACCTTGGAGATGAAGATGCCCTCATCGGTGGGGTCAAAGGGGTTCCCAGCGTGGCCTTTCGCTCCCCCCCGAATGCTGATGCCCAGCTTTTCTCCAGGAGCCTTCTCAATGCAGATTTCCTGTGGACACAAAAAGGTCTCTGTCTCCAATTTGATTTAGTTTGGGCTGAAAATGTGGCTGACAGACGCTGATCGGGGGTGTGGGGGGGATTGTTGGTGCTGGTAGCATACCATACATAGAATAGCCAGGAAAGGGCCAGCTCTCTGGTTTCCACCTTCTTTGGCCTGATGGGTTTGTTATGGTTCTCCTTTCCTGTATTCCTCTCCCAGTTCTGGGTCTAAGAGGGCTGAACCCCATCCAGCCTCCAGCCACAGTGACTGTTGGGTGTAACAACGAACTCTTGCCAGTCTCAGGCTGGGTACCTGCCTGCTTATCTGAGACTGGCTCCTGCCACCAGGAGAGAGGGGAAACTTCATCCAGCTGTAGAACTGCACCTCTGATCCAGCCTTCCATCTAAGCTCAGATGGAGCAGGGACTGCCTGCCTGAGGACAGAGCCCCCTGGGGAGCAAGGGCACAGCCCCACTCAAACCGTCTCCCCCCAGGAGCAGGGCCATTTAATACTAGTAAAGACCTGAATACAAGGGAGCTCTGCTCCTGCTCCGGTTTCCCCACCTCCACTTACTGCATTTCCTAAGGGGGAGTTCCAAGGGCAGTATCCGTGAATTTTCCTACATGCGCTTTTGTCAGTAGAGTTGCCAGGATGTACCCAGACCAGGGCTGCTGCTCCCACTTGGGTTCCTCTCTCCTCTCAGAACCTACCTGCATGCCAGGTGGCGGAGGATCTCGTCTCACCAACATGCTTAGCTCCTGCGTACTGGACAGCAGGGTGTTCACAGCCTCCTGGTGGGTAGCATGGCGCAGGTCAATAGTATTGACCTCCAGGATCCTGTCCCCTACTCGCAGGCCACTGCGGGATGCCAGCCCATGGGGAATGACCTGCAGAGAGCCACTGGTCTTAAGGCTGGAAAGGGACTCTGGTGGGAGCAGATATCCACCTCCTAGCAGAGTTGCTGATGTAGCCATACACACCCTCAGCAGACCCTACCCAGCAGGGAGATGAATGGCAGAGCTTCCCTAGGAAACCCCAATGGACTCCTCCCACTGCCCCCCAGAACTGCCAACCCCCCTGTGATACCCTCCCCACAGACTCCTCCCACTGCCCCCGAGCTGCCAAACACCCTGTGAAACCCTCCCCACAGACTCCTCCCACTGCCCCCCCTCAGCTGCCAAACACCCTGTGACACCCTCCCCACACACTCCTCCCACTGCCCCCTGAACCGCCAAACTCCCCCTTGTGACACCCTCCCCACAGACTCCTCCCACTGCCCCCGAGCTGCCAACCACCCTGTGACACCCTCACCAGACTCCTCCCACTGCCCCCCTGAGCTGCCAAACACCCTGTGACACCCTCCCCACACACTCCTCCTACTGCCCCCTCAGCTGTCAAACACCCTGTGACACCCTCCCCACAGACTCCTCCCACTGCCCCCGAGCTGCCAACCCCCCTGTGACACCCTCCCCACACACTCCTCCCACTGCCCCCTGAACCGCCAAACTCCCCCTTGTGACACCCTCCCCAGACTCCTCCCACTGCCCCCCTCAGCTGCCAAACACCCTGTGACACCCTCCCCACAGACTCCTCCCACTGCCCCCTCAGCTGCCAAACACCCTGTGACACCCTCCCCACAGACTCCTCCCACTGCCNAGCTGCCAAACACCCTGTGACACCCTCCCCACAGACTCCTCCCACTGCCCCCTCAGCTGCCAACCCCCCTGTGACACCCTCCCCACAGACTCCTCCCACTGCCCAGCTGATCCAAGTCATGGAGAAGCAGCTCAGGGAATCAAAAGTTTCCACATGCAAACTCTCATGCCTCAAAGCCATCCACTACCTTCTCCCCCACCCCTCAGCTTCCTTGAGTCATTTCCATCCTTCAGTCTCCATGTTCTAGAGACTCCATCCCCAATGGCCACATTCCCTCAGACATGCCCAGACTGGGCTGCCCACATGGGTCCCTACCTTTGAGATAAAGACACCTGGTTCATGAATCCCAAACGGGTGGCTCGAATGGTCACTGCCTCCAACAATGCTGAGCCCCAGGGGCCCCCCAGCTTTGACCAGACAGATCTCCTGCAGGGAACAAAGAGCATACAGCCAGGGAGAGGGCAAGGAGTACCAAGCAGCGACTGTGCCTAGAAATCTCCCCCCAGACACAGAGACCCTGCTTGGGAATGAGCGTCAAGGAGGCTCCTGCAACATATGGGAGACCCAGCCACTTCCCAACAGCCCGACAACATGGTGGCCAGTCCTTTGAGGGACAGCTCAGAACCCCAATCCTGTCCAATTAACAGAGCACCAGGCCAATCAAAGCCCCAAATCCCAACAGCCAACCTTACCTCAATGGGGTACTGGTCCTCCAGGGCTTTGGGCAGATGGTTCCTTTGCAGCAGAGGCGTCTCCTCGGGCGGGCTCTCCCCATGGCTGGGAGGTGGTGGTGGGGAGTGCGTGCGCACTCGCTGCACCACTGCTGAGTCTCCCTCGCTGAGCTGCTGTGCACCCTCTCTCTCTACCAGCAGCGCGATGGTGGGGGAGGATGCGGTAAGCAGCGCTACTGCCTGATCA
The DNA here is from genome assembly GCF_013100865.1 of Trachemys scripta elegans. Taxonomy (NCBI): domain Eukaryota; kingdom Metazoa; phylum Chordata; order Testudines; family Emydidae; genus Trachemys; species Trachemys scripta. The sequence continues at coordinate 282,358,755 of NC_048299.1, read as the reverse complement.
TGCCTGGCTTCTGTCATGTCTACCCCATTGATCTAGAACAACCCGCAAACCCAGTGTCAGCACATCACCCCAGTACACCCTGCCTTGCCAGGCACCTTGCTGAGCGTCACATGGGACCCCATCCCACTGGGAGATCTGCCCAGCACCCTGTCCTGAGCCAAACCACCATGTGCCTCACCAACACTGCCCTTCCCTATATGGCGGAGCCCTGAGTAGCTGCCGATACCCCACTTGTCCATAATCCCTCTTCTAGCCAGCCATCTAGCTGCCCATCAATGCCCCTCCCACCACCTTACATGGCAGAGCCCAGAGTAGCGGCCAGTGCCTCAGCAATGTATCAGGGGAGCACAGCAGCTAAGCACCAAGGCCCAGTTTCCTGGAGTCCCATCACACAAGCGTGCCATCCCCACAACTCTGCTCCTGTTTAGTAAGTACCCAGGAAACTGCGCCTCACCCTGCACTGGCTCTGCACAGACTCCCACACCCCAGCTCTCCTGCAAGATCACAAATGCCAGGTCCAAGGGGCCACACTACAGGAATGAGGGACAGGAAGATCCCAGCGTGGGAAGAGGCTAGAGAGACGCTTCCTGGCAGGAGATTGCCACATTCAGAAGGAAAATTATTGCTCAAGCAATAAACTCTTCAGTTATTATTCTTGTGGACACAATAGTTCTGAAGCACTTCCTGGTCCTGCCATTCCCCCAGGGCAGAGCCCAAACGTGCCAGGCCACCCTGGGTGTAATAATGAGCCTCTGCCTCTCACAGCGAGCAGAGTGGGAGATGAGTTGGTCCTCATGGGATGCCTCATTTCCCACCCTTCAGGATAGCTCATGGTGGTCCTTCATCACCACTGGGTACTGCCCTCCTAGGTGTAATAAACCCATGTTTCCTCCAATCTGTCAGAGCAAACCTGCCAAGGGACCCTGGGGAACCAAAAGGGCTACAACTTTGCTCTGAAATGAGCCAGAGCCTTGTAATGCCCTGGACAAGCAGGGTCTGTGCTCCAAAGGGCTGGCTGGAAATGTTACTGGGCCTGAAGCATCCTTCCAGCAGGCTTCAGTGGGATATGTGGATCCCGGTGACACTGCCCACAACCAGCCTCATCCTCACCAGACCTGGCACTACCCACTCCAGAGAGCAAACTTCACACCCCACCTGGGCCACAGGAGCTTGTACCAAAGAAGCCTGAGGTGAGGTACCTCCTGACATCCCTGGCTCCCATCTTCATTACCTACCCCATCACCTCCTCCCCGGAGCCATTTTCCAGCCTAATCAAGAGGAATTCTGGAAGTGCAGGGCTCTCCTTCTGACCACACCACAGACATGGATGGGAGGGACTCTCCCTCTGCCCTCACAGCGAGCAGTCCAGGAGGGCCCTCTCGGTGCAGACTCTTCTGATCACACTGAGTACCAGGGATGGGGAGAGAGCCCACCCCAAACACATACAAAGCAAGAGGCTGGGGGGGGGGGGGAGAATAAACCCAGCCACTAGCTCCCGGGGGCCACCAGGGGCCACCAGCTGCACCGGACACACCTGCGGCAGCTGCACATGCTCCCTGGACTGAGGTCTGGCTTTGCGAACTACCCTTGGCCTGCTGAGCACCGATCTTCATCCTGGACCCAGGCTGCAGCCCAGGGTGCTGTGCTCACGCACAGAGCAAGTTTTCCTCTGTAACCTCAGCCCAGTCCTGACATGGCCAGACAGAGCAGAGCCGGTAAGAGCAGGCGAGGCTGCCCAATGCCCAGGGAAAGGGAGAGCTTCCAGCTGCTCTCTGTGCAAGCAGCTCCCTACGTGGTGCCATGCCACAGGGAGGCCATGGCCCCCTGCTATAGCTCCCAGTGACCGGAGCCCAATCTCCATCTCTGTGTAAGCACAAAGCTGCCACTGCCCTCTCACTTCCGTCTCGTTCGCTACCATCTGCTCCATCCCCAATTCCGTTGCTGCCAACTGACTGCCCTCTGCCTCCCCCAAAATCCCAGGCCCCCTCTCTGCCCAAGGCCCTGCCCTGTGTCCCCAGTCCGGTACCTTCCCCTCCTGGGCTCCCTGCCCTCCATCCTCAATCCTGTACCTCCTCAGTTCCCCCCCACCCCAACTCCCTACCCTGTGTCCCCAATCCTGTACCACCCACCATGACCTGGGGGTCCGTGCCCTCTGTTCCCACTCCTATATGCCTTCTGCCCTTCATTCCATCTCCTCTGGCCTGTCCCCTCCAGCTTCAAGAGGGTTCTGGTTACTTTCTAACACATACAGCCATTGATCAGGGATATAATTCATAACGAAGGAGAAAGACTGGTCAGAACAGGGGTGAGGACTGGAGAGTTAGTAGCCAACCACAGGCATGTTTTGGGGGTGTTAAGTTTGGAAAAAGACCTTGATTTGGGTCCCTCAATCCACATGCTCAAAGCCCCCCTAGCAGAGGGCAGGCCTCCCGCAGAAGAAGGGTGCAGAGGAGGTTTTGAGGACAGGGATGAGAGTAGGAAGCTGCGCTGTATTTCTTTTCTCAGGAAAATATAGGCCCCTTAGGACTGGTGGGCGCTAAGGCCTAAGAACTGATACCCCCAGCTGGCACCATGGGCATTGGGTGCTTGCTCTTTCTCACAGAGCCGTGTACTGGCATCTGCCTGCCTGCAGCACTCAGAGGCAGCCTGCCTGTCGCCTGCCCGCAGCATGCCAAGGTCTGCCTGACTGCCTCATTCAGACCCTGGAGGTGGTCACAAACTCACACTTGTGCATTCCAGGACTGTCACCTACTGAAAACCTGCCCAGTAAGGACAGGCAGGTGCTGCCCAGATGAAATCTTTGTAAGAAACAGATTAATATGCAGTCTCTCGCTAGCCAAGGTGCTGCGTTTTGACCTGGATTCTCATATTTTGGAGGCTGAGAGCAAGTCATCAAACCTTCAAGGAAGAACTAGAAACATCCACTCAAACAGTCACAGCAGTCCCACAGGGCCAATCTAGGCGAACCACGGGGCACTGGCTCCTGGGCATTTTGCACAGGCTCCAATTCACAGAGCTCCACAGAACAGTCAGGAAGTAGGAACGCCATGGGTCTACAGACACTTAGCAGGTGGGGATGGAATCCCAGCCCACAGGGCCATTGGATGCTCCCGTGGGGAGATGCCATCCTAGCAGCAACATAGCCACCCTGCACTGCAGGAGGGTAAAAGGCAGCGGCAGTATTTAGAATCATAGAATATCAGGGTTGGAAGGGACCTCAAGAGGTCATCTAGTCCAACCCCCTGCTCAAAGCAGGACCAATCCCCAGACTGATTTTTGCCCCAGATGGCTCCTTCAAGGATAGAGCTAATAACCCTAGGTTTAGCAGGCCAATGCTCAAACCACTGAGCTATCCATCCCCCCAAACAGCTGCTGGAGAGGCCATGGCCTGCAAAAGCCGTTGCTAAAATGCAGAGAGATCTGTGCAACGCCCGGACCAGGAAAGCAGCAGTCAGGCTGGAGGAGGAAAGGATCTCTATGGACTGATACTGCACTCATCCCCGTGGTCCCAAGTGCTAGACTCTGACGCTCAGCACTGCAGTCTCTTGTTACTGTGCATACTCAAGCATGGGCAATAGGCTCAGGCGAGCAGGAATGGGCCAGTGGAGGAAGAGGAGGCTACTTTTTCTATACAAGCAATGACACCACATGCATCATGTCACCAAGAACAGTGGCTCTCAACCTTTCCAGACTACTGTATCCCTTTCAGGAGTCTAATTTGTCTTGCATACCCCATGTTTCACCTCACTTAAAATCTACTTGCTTACAGAATCAAACATAAATATACAAAAGTGTAGTCTATAGAGCAGTATAAACAAGTCACTGTCTGTATGAAATTTGAGTTTGGTACTGACTTCGCTAGTGCTTTTTATGTCACCTGTTGTAAAACTAGGCAAATATCTAAATAAGCTGATGTACCCCCTTGAAGACCTCTGCATACCTGCAGGCGTACACATATCCCTGGTTGAGAATCACTGACCAAGATGATTGATGACAGCAAGGCCTATGTGTGCACTGAAACCAAATACCCTTCCTACAAGCCCTGATCCATGCAGAGAAGGGTCTGAGGGGGCAGCCTACCCACACTGCTGACACTGAGGAATGCTGAAATGGCCTCATCTTCCCACCCTGAGAAGACAGACTGCAGTCTGACAAACAGCTCGAGAGTCTTTCTGACCCCACTGCAGGGGGTGCCACCTGGTACCATGTGGCTAGAGCTACACACTCCTCACAGCATGGCATGCAGAGACACCCCACAGGGCTCTAGCTAATCTAGGCAGCTCCCAGGGATCCGCTGCTGTCCAGGCCATGGCTCAATTTTGGAAGGCCTAGAAGAAGAGGAGCAGGGAGGGAGGGACGGAGGGAGGAACAGAGGGAGAGATGCTGGGCCACCCGAGCCCCATGTGAGGAAAAATGGTGCCAGGTCCAGCCCAGCGCTCCAAAGGGTTTTCATGAGAAAGGGAAAACAGCGCAACCCCAGGCCCAGGGATAGAGCAGACAGAAGCCAGCACTGACAAGGCTGTATCAGTGCTTACCCGCACCAGCTCTGCGGTAACTCTTGCTCTTACCGCAGCAGCCGGAGTAGAAACCCACCACCAGCACCAGGATGCAGGAGCTTCCATTCACCCAGAGGCAGCATGCGAGCTCGGGGAAAGGGGGCAGGAAGGAGCGCAAGTGACACAGATTAGCAGAGAGGTACAAGGTTAGAGGCAGAGGTGGGATCCGTGTCACTGGCACAAGCAGCAGCGGGAACTGGGGACCAAAGCTTCAAATCAAAGACCAGGAAAAAGGGTTGCACCAAGTCCCCCTGGGCCCCACGCTCGGCTTGACAACCCTCCCCTCTCCGTCTACAGGCTACACTGACCCTGGAGGGAACAACTGCCACCAATGCTGGCGAGAGTCCCTGGTCCCCGGGGCAGCACCCACAGGGTCCTAAGGGGAAGACGTGTCCAACCCCATGTAGTACTGCTTCACAGAGCCCAATGGGGGATCAGACCCCACCTACCCAGTAAAGCATCAGCGGGCCGCAACTCCCCAGTGCAGCCAGCGCTGCTGGAGGGACTCACCAAGGTATTGTGGTTCGAGCGTTCACTGTGTAAGGGTGGGCACCAGCCTTGCCACGAGCCAGGCAAAGCTGGTGACAGGCTGGGGGAGCAGGAGCAGGAGCTGCTGCTCTCCCTTGGGCCCTGGGAGCTGGGAAAGGAGCCCAGAGGTCAAGCAACAAGGAGACAGACCCCTGGAGGAGGGGCCGAGGAGGGACAGTGGGATCTACTTTCCTAACTCCTATGAACAGAAACAGTAAACAACAGGCTTCTGGCGAGACTCACCAGCACTGCGCCTCCCTCCCATGGCTGCCCCAAAGCCCCACGCACTCACCGAGATGACCCGGTCTCCAACGTGCAACGTCCCATCCCGATGGGCTGCACCACCCTCTGCGATCCGCGAGATAAAGATCCCCTGAAATAGAGCCACGGGGGTCAGAGCAGCCCCGACCCCATCACCGGAGCGCCTCCACATCCAGATTCCTTCCCAGCAGCTGGCAGAGCCCCCTTCCCACTGGGACCAAAGCCCCCTGCCCCTCTATCACACCACACCACTCCCTCACTCCCCATCCCCCTTCTGACCCTCACCACTCCACACCTCGCCCTCGCCCTCCTCAGTCCCCTAAACCCTGCGTGGAGCCTCTGGCTCCAGGAAAGCCTGACTCAGCGGGAGCTCAGAATACACAAGCCGAGAGGAGAGGGAGCCAGGACTGAATGTCACTGGCAACCCCTGCCAGCCCCACCCCCACCCCTGCCCGCCTGAGCTCCTCTGCCTTGCACAGAGCTAACGACACCTCCATAGGAGTTTAGGGAAACGCCACCTGTCCCCCGGCCTGCAGAGATCTGGGGCTGAGCTCCCCTCCCGCCGTGCCCACCTGCCCTGCAACATGGGGGCTGAGCTCCCCTCCCCCGGGGGTTCAGGGAGACCCCCCCCTCCCGCCCGCCCCCACCTGCCCTGCACACAGACGGGGCAGAGCTCCCCTCCCCCGGGGGTTCAGGGAGACCCCCCTCCCCCGGCACCCAACTGCCCTGCACACAGATGGGGCACAGCTCCCCTCACCCGGGGGCTCAGGGAGACCCCCCCCCTCCCGCCCGCCCCCACCTGCCCTGCACACAGACGGGGCAGAGCTCCCCTC